>NW_016803937.1:6318245-6334274 GCF_001698545.2 Rhinopithecus bieti
CTCAGCCTCCCGAGTAGCTGGGACTACAGGCGCCCGCCTCGTCGCCCGGCTAGTTTTTTGTATTTTTTTAAGTAGAGACAGGGTTTCACCGTATTAGCCAGGATGGTCTCGATCTCCTGACCTCGTGATCCGCCCGTCCCGGCCTCCCAAAGTGCTGGGATTACAGGCTTGAGCCACCGCGCCCGACCGAAACCTGTGTGTATTTTAGAAGGTTTTATTGTCATATGTTAAGACACATTATAAAACTATGAGTGTTGGAACATTGTGACATTTTTGCAAAATTTAATATATGAGATGGTCCCAAAGTAAACTGTTGTATGTATTAGAGCTTAATGTCACATGAAGACTATGTGACAAAACCAGAAAAAGAATAAGTATTTAAAATAAAATAAAATAAAATAACATTTGGAAGGAAAACCAACTTGAAGGGTAAAAACTTGAAATGGGACTTTACATTAAGCCATACATCAAAAGTAAATTCTAGATGGACTGAAGAATCAAATGTGAATATAAAGCCATAAAAACTTAGAAAAATATATGTAATGTGACTTTGATTTTGGAACAGGCCAAGATTGTTAATTGTATAAACAAGGGAACAAACATAAGGAAAAAAGTGGTATTGTGTCTGACTAAAGATTTAAAAATGTAGTATTTCAAAACATCAAATCAAATTAATTCAAATAACAAGCTGGCATAAAAAAAGGCAACAAACATATGACAGGCAAGAGATTAATATCCACAATAAGTAGTGAGCCTTTACGAATCAATAGAGAAGCCATTAACACCCAAATAGGAAAAGGGAAGAGGGCTTGAACAGGCAGCTGCTTCACAAGACATGGAGAAAGAAAAAAAATACCTTACCACTGTTTTTTAAATGGCTAAAAAAAAAAAAAAAAAAAAGCCACAGTACCTTATTTTCATCAATAAAAGTGACACATTTAAGAAAGCTTGGCTGGGTGTGGTGGCTCATGCCTTAATCCCGGCACTTTGGGAGGCCAAGGCAGGCAGATCATGAGGTCAAGACATTGAGACCATCCTGGCCAACATGGTGAAACTCTGTCTCTACTAAAAATACAAAAATTAGCTTGGTGTGTTGGCACATGCCTGTAGTCCCAGCTACTCAGGAGGTTGAGGCAGGAGAATCGCTTCAACCCAGGAGGTGGAGGTTGAGGTGAGTCAAGATCCCACCACCGCACTCCAGCCTGGTGACAGAGTGAGACTCCGTCTCAAAAAAAAGAAACCTTAGTGCTTAATGCCGGCAAGCGTAAGGTAAACAAGGACTGTCACATATCATAGGTGGTCATAACCTATGTTATTTAGTGTTATTTCTTTGCAAAAATTTTTGACAATTATGTTTTAATTGTCGAAGGAATTTAGTTTTAGTTTTTCAATACAAATTTCAACTTCCAAGCATCGAGGCTAAGAAATTAGATAACTGTGGACTCATGTCTGTGTACCTGAATGGTCCTCACAGAATTGTTTAAAGTAATTAAAGACTGGTGGGAAACAGAATAACCAAAACTAGGGGAAAGTTTCAATAAATTGAGAGTCCATGAGATGTTTTCTTACGTGGACATTAAATATCATGGTTTGGGAGAACTTTACGAAGAGAACATTCCCAGAAAATAAAGCGTAATTTAAAAAAGCAGAATACAATTTGAACATATAGTTTAATCTTACATATGAATATATATGAATGAGTATAGATATAGATGTGAATATATATTTAATTACACTCATATGGATAGAAAAAAAAAACCAGAAGTAAAAACACCAATATGTAATCAGAAGCTATCTCTGAGTGGGAAATTACAAGCTCTTTTTATTTATTTATTTATTTTACTAACAATAGTGAGCATTACTTTTATAATCAGAATAAGTTAATTTGAAAATGAAATACTAGAGTCAGCATTTTGGAAAAGTTAGATAAAGTTGACTCTGTCATTTTGTATCCATTCATGAAATAGCTACTATTAGCATTTGGGCTAAGGAAGGGCAGAGGCATTTGGTGAACTGCTTCTGCTGGAAAGAAGGCTATAGGCATATATATGTGTGTGTGTGCATATATATATACATACACACACACGTATACATATGTGTATATACACACACATATATACATATATACACATCCATTAAAAAATATATATACACACACATATACACCATCTTTATGTCCATGAGTATTCATTGTTTAGGTCCCACTTATAAGTGAGAACATGTGGTATTTGGTTTTCTGTTTGTGCATTAATTCACTTAGGATAATAGCCCCTGGCTGCATCCATGTTGCTGCAAAGCATGTGATTTTATTTTATTTTTTTGTGGCGGCACGGTATTCCATGATACATATGTACCACATTTTTTTAAATCCAGTCCACCACTGATGGGCACCTAGGTTGATTCTGTGCCTTTGCTATTGTGTGTAGTCCAGTTGAGCTATTTGAAAATGGGAACCAGAAGGAGGGAGAATAATTTAAAAAACAGGATAATTAAAATAAAAAGCAATGAAAAAATGAGATTTGGCTTAAATGGAATTGATAGGAGAGCTTTGGGAGAGGAGAGAAAGGGGCTTGATAACGTGGAACATAGAAAGATTTGGCAAAACATCCACATGCACCCAGCCCAGTAATAAAACCAACATGGGAGCCTAGGCTACTCCAACTTGTAACGCTTTTTTTTTTTTTTTTTTTTTTTTGAGACAGAGTCTCGCTCTGTTGTCCAGGCTGGCATGCAATGGCACAATCTCAGCTCACTGCAACTTCCGCTGCTTCCCAGGTTCAAGAGATTTTCCTGCCTCAGCCTACCAAGTAACGGAATTACAGGTGTGCACCACCATGCCCAGCTAATTTTTGTATTTTTAGTAGAGACGGGGTTTCACCATGTTGGCTAGGCTGGTCTCAAACTCCTGACCTCAAATGATCCACCTGCCTCAGCTTCCCAAAGTTCTGGGATTAGAGGCATGAGCCACCATTCCCGGCATTTTTTTTTTTTTTTTTTTTTTAATTACTACTACATTTCACTTACAGACAAGAATCTAAGACCAACTCAAAGTCTACAAAGTAAATAGCAGGGAAGTACCATTGCAAATATGTTTGCCAATATTCATAAACCTTTGTGGGATTACTAAAACACTAGGAGAAATCTGCCATGTTTCCTTGTATAGTATGTTTATTTTCATGTAACTTCCAACTTCTCAAAAAGTAAAAATGCAGCAAATAGAGGCATTTTTATATATAAAATCCAATTGCTTCTCTCCTAGAATCTTAGGCAGCTAATTGTGAGGTGCAAGAGGCGACTGCTGTAATTTTTTGAAATATTTGGGAGATTCGCAACACTGCAAATATGACTCTGTGAATGGCAGTAATACGTTTGTCCCTGCTTCACAGTAATGCTAAAAACATCTCATTCTGCAAAAGCTACATGATGCCCAATGGGCATTTTTTGAAAAATCTGAATTGGAAAATGGTATTTTATCAACACAAAGTTAAAAGTGAACTTCAAAAGACACAAGTTAGTGTAAACATGAGATGCTCGCTCATAACCATACCTGAACATATTAAATATGGAAATGGGGCAGGTAAGAGCACAATCTGTATTCCCTCTGAACTGCCGTCCCAATCACATAAATTAATCAAATGGCATGTCAATGGAAGCTGGCTCAGAAAGTCTGTGTTCCTCACATTTTCTTGAAGTTTAAATGTTTCTGAGATAATAAAAATCTGATCTTGGAAGGAAAGGAGGGAGGAATCAAGAGGTTAATTGTCTCTAACCTTGGATGGCTTTGGAGATGTGCTGAGTTTTACCCCTCTCTCATCTTAGCCCAATTACTCTTCCTGTCTGGGCTGAGAGGTCCTCAAAGCCCATTTCTGCTTAAGCCCCTTCTCCCCACTGCTCTGTGCTGCTTAAACACCATGTTAGAGATTTACACAAAAATAGTCAGGTCTGGTATTTCACACCTCATTATACCACAGCAGCACTTGGTTATGCACTTACAGTATCAAGAATTGACTCCCTTAATGTCAGGGATCAGCTGCTGCAAAGTGATTTGCTGGATATCCTGTCTTGCCCAAACTACTGTTTAAAATCTGGTCACCAACTACAAACTGTCAGCATCACTGCCCGCTGCTAATGGCAAAATGCTTTCTGACTGAGGATGTTTCCATCTTTCCACAAACAATGCACATCTCCACTTTCATTATTTCTACTTTCAAAAAATGGTCCTTAGAGCTAACTGCTCTTTTGCCTTGGATTTCCTGAGGCCCTCCAGCCTCTCCCACCACTGTTGATTCCAGGCTACTCTTCTCTCTCCTGCGTCCTATAGAGCAATTGTGCTGAAGCCCTTCAGTTGCTCTTCTCTTTCCACCATTCCTCCAAGAAAAGGAGAATTAAGGTGACCTGGAGTCTCCATTTGCTCGTTCTGCCTTCTCTTCTGAATTCTAGGTCTCTAATTTCTATTTGGAGGTCAAACTGGCACCCATGTGTACTTTTAAGCCGTCTTGGAAACTAGCCCTACCTCCATCTTTTTTTTTTTTTTTTTTTTTTTTTTTTTTGAGACAGAGTCTTGCGCTGTCTCCCAGGCTGGAGTGCAGTGGCGCTATCTTGGCTCACTGCAAGCTCCACCTCCTGGGTTCACTCCATTCTCCTGCCTCAGCCTCCCAAGTAGCTGGGACTACAGGCACCTGCCACCATGCCCAGCTAATTTTTTGTATTTTTTTTTTTTTTTGGTAGAGATGGGGTTTCACCGTGTTGGCCAGAATCTACCTCCATCTTTTTAACTTATGCATATGTCACTGATATTTGCTTCTTATCCTTCCTCCCCTTCTTGGCTGAAATCACCAATTCCAGGTCTCATCACCCCTACCCTGTACCCCCTGCCCACTCCTCTCATTTGTGGCCATTACATCTTCCACAACCAACCGTCTTCCTCAGCACAGAACTTAGCACCCTGCTCTGCAGTCCCCTCCCTCAAATGCCCAGTGCCTTTCAGTAGATGTTAAAAGGTTTTACATAATAAAAAGTGTGCTGTGGTCGAAAACAAATTAGAAAGGAAGAGTTAATCTCATAACTATCCTCTTGCTGCAACAAATCTTAGAATATCCATCATCTATCATCTACTTTGCATTTTGAATCTTCAAGACAGGCAAGGGTGGGCATTGTTTTTGCCATCAGAATCCTTTTTGTATTGTGGAACATCTTGGCAGATCAGTTGTAGGGGTTTACTCTACTGAGATGTCCCCACTTGACGTTTGGAGGGACTTACTGGACTTGGCCATTTTCCCTTAAGCCTCTAGTCCTCCTTCTTTAGGGATTCCTAAATTCTTACAGGCCAACCCCGTAGCCTATATTTTACTTTTTTTCTTTTCCTGCTTCTACTTATCTCCCACATGCACTCTTTCTGTGATCAGAGCCCGGACTGGGCTGACGGCTCAGTGCTCAGGGCAGAGAGTGTGCTGACCAACTGCAAGGTTTTGGAGCCAGGCTGCCTGGATTCAGTCTCCAGTTCTGCTGTGGTTTTACCTGGGCATCCTGTGGCAAACAGTGAAACTCTCTGAGCATTAGTGTTTTTATCTGTAAGATAAGAATAATGTCCACTTCGTGAGGGCATGACATTAGCTGGCATGCATACACACACACACACACATATACACACACACACATATATATACACATATATATAGTGCTTAGTGCACTGTAATAAATAGCATTGGCTTTTTTTGGTAGTATCTATTACTGGCAGGAGCTATTATTGTAAATATCATTGGTAAAATGATGATTTTTTTTTTTTTTTTTTTTGAGACAGTCTCACTCTTGTCGCCCAGCCTACAGCGCAATGCGCAATCTCAGCTCACTGCAACCTCCACCTCCCGGGTTCAAGAGATTCTCTTGCCTCAGCCTCCTGAGTATCTGGGATTACAGGCACCCCCCCCGACCATGCCCGGCTAATTTCTGTATTTTTAGTAAGACAGGATTTCACCATGTTGGCCAGGCTGGTTTTGAACTCCTGAACTCAGGAGATCTGTGGGGCCCCTAGACATTTCTGAAACAGAGTTGAAGGAATCAAAATCACCTGCTTAGACACTCTAGTTTTTCAATAAATGATGCTTCCTTCAAGAGTCAGAGGGACTTGGGTTGTGACCTAACTCCACCATATGTGGTGTGTGGTGTGTGGCCTCAGACCAGACATTCAATCTCTCCAACCATCAGTGTTCACACTGGAAAATGAAGTTAATAATGGCTACTTCTACAGGTTGGCAGAGGATTACCTATGATAAGCATCTAAAGCACTAACCACTAAAGCTGGCACTTAAGCAACCTATGCTGTAGTGTTTGGTTAAGCACATGGGCTTTGGAGTCAGGCTGCTGGGTTTTCATTTTTTTCCTAATCAGTTACCAGCTGGGTAAAATACAGATAACAACTATGTCTTTTTTACGGTGTTGGCTTGATTATTAAATTAGATAATGTTGGCAAAATGCTTAGTCTAATGTTCGGCACAAGATAAGGTTTTATTTTCATAATTCATAAATTTGATGATTGCGATGATGATGACGATGTTGACAGTGATCACGTTTTATTGGTTAGGATGGGTTAGGCTGTGGTGCAGAAATTAAACACTGAACAAAATAAAACAAAATTCCAGAGGCTTAACAAAACAAAGGTTTGTTTATCTCTTGTGCATGCTGTGAATTTAGAATGGTGGGTGGTGGCTTTATGCTATATGTCAGCTCAAGAACCCAAGCTGAAGAAGCCTCCACTACTTTGCAGCTGGCACCGTGTCAAACACATCCATCGCACCAAGGAAAGAAGGAGAGTGGAGACGACACACTTTGGCTAGCACCAGTCATATGGTTCCCCCTGACTGCAAAGGCAATACAAAACAGAGTCGGAAATTTCTGTGTGACCAGGAGGAACGTGGCTGGACATGGGTGAGTGCCAGTGGCTCTACTACAATGCTGATGACAAAGACAACAAAACAAAGTGATGAGCGTCCAGCCTGGAGCACCACAACAGGAGGTTAGCAGCGGGTGGTTCACAATTACAGGCATTGTTATTTTTATCTTATGTTAACTGGGGTGCGGGTTTTGACCTCAAGATGGACATCCCAGTGGAAGAGATGGACTCTGAACCAATGCAGAGAACCTGTGTAGGGAACAAAGAGGTTTCCCTAAATAGGTGAGTGTATTAGTCCATTTTTTGCGCTACTGATAAAGACATACTTGAGACTGGGCAATTTACAAAAGTAAAGGTTTATTGGACTTATAGCTCCACATGGCTGGGGAAGCTTCCCAATCATGGTGGAAGGTGAATGGCATGTCTCACATGGTGGCAGATAAGAGAAGAGAGCTCGTGCAGGGAAATTCTCATTTTTATATAACCATCGAATCTTGTGAGACTTATTCACTATCACGAGAAAAGCATGGGAAAGACCCGCCCCAGTGATTCAATCACCTCCCACCAGGTTCCTCCTCCGACACAAGGGAACTGTGCGAGTTACAATTCAAGATGCGATTTAAGTGGGGACACAGCCAAACCACATCAATGAGTGTGCTGGACTTGGGAGCAGTCCAAGCTAGCTCTACAAGTTGGGAATTTAGGCCTCTCCACAGTCCCCAATCCAGCTATACAACCATTTCTCCAAGGGTGGCCTAGAGACTGTCTCTATGGAAATCACCTGGGGAGTTTGCCACAAGTACAGATTTTGGACTAATCTCAGACCTACTGAATCAGAAACTGTGTGTATGTGTGTCAGAGGGTGGCGGTAGTGGGGTAGGGTCTTCTTCATGCATTTTGACAAGCTCATTCAGTAACGTTTTAGACAACCTGAAATTTGAGGACCACTTAAGTAGACACTTCCTGCCCTGATTCCCTTCTGACTCTCAGACTCAGGCTGCTCTTTCAACACCTTGATTTGTTCAACCTTTAAAACTTGGTAGGGAAACTGAGGTTTAGCACTAGAGAAAGACAGATTCAGTTTTCAGCTCTATCATTTACTTGCTATGCAT
This sequence comes from Rhinopithecus bieti, assembly GCF_001698545.2. Taxonomy (NCBI): domain Eukaryota; kingdom Metazoa; phylum Chordata; class Mammalia; order Primates; family Cercopithecidae; genus Rhinopithecus; species Rhinopithecus bieti. The sequence continues at coordinate 6,326,247 of NW_016803937.1, forward strand.
TCTTGGGTAAACCACTCAACAACTCTGAACTTCAGTGTAAATATCTGTAAAATGTCTACAATAAAATGGTCTGGTATCTTGTTGGAAGGATTCAATGATACCATGTAATAAAGCATGATGATGCTTTCATCATCATGAAAGCATCTTTGTCATCATGACAATGACAATGACAAGATGCTAATGGTGATGATGATGACAATGGTGAAGAAAATTTTCTAGTCAGTGCCTGGTCCTCACATATGTAAAAGATGGAACATGTGAATGTTCCTTATTATCTGTAAAATGGATTCCAGTATTTGGTTACATGAAGGGTTAAGGAAGCATCAGGCATGTAAATGTCACATCTGAGAAGCAGTTCATATTTAACCCATTTTCCTTTAATACTTTATAAAATGGACCTAACTCCTAAACAAAAGGACTGGCTGACTTTACTTACTTCTGAATTAGAACCAAGAAAGTAGTGAGAGAAATTGGCATTGATAGGAAAAAAATGGATTCTTAAGTGTAGAAGAGAGTTACATTAATAATGGTCATTTGTTCTCTGGATCGATTGCTACCTCATTTTGAGTTGCAATGTTCCAGAATAACTACGATGGGTTGTTTGACATAGCACCTCAGGCTTTTGAAACTCTTCTCTTGGGCAGACTTTTAGAGTTGTTTTTTGTTGTTGATTAATGTAATTAGTTGGGAAGAGGTATATTAGGAGAGTGACAGAGATGGATGGGTAAGACAAGAATGTGAATGAGAAAGAGAACCATGGTGGGTGACTCTTTAACTCTATAAATATACAAACTCATGCAGAGTCAAGGCGGCGGAGGGAAATGCTAGTGGTTTGTCAAGACAAATGTTGGTGGTTGTGGATGAGTGGCAGACAATAAAAAAAGACATAATGCTTAATTTGCTTATTTAGTATTTGCGCTGTTTGAACTTTATCTGTTTCTATCTCAAAATAGTAGTAGGCATCTTTGATTACATTATGACTCCTTAAAATGGACCCTCCCTATAATCAGTTAAAATACAATTAGAATTGCTCATTTAAAAGCAACAAAAATCTGACTGTTAAGAAAACTGATAGACCCTGATTTATTTATTTGATGATTTCTTTAATGTAGAAGCTCAATATTCAAATTCTGAATACTACATTGAACCTAGCCTCCCAAAGTGCTAGGATTACAGACATGATTCTCTGTCTTTTACTCAAATCCAGCACTTTATTGAGACACTAGTATATCTCCCTGGAAACTGGAGGTTTTAACTAATTTGTTCTAGAATGTATAGTGGTCCAATATAGCCTTAGAAAATCACGTGGAACAAACGACATCAAAAATTCAAAGCTTTCAGGAAGAGTTGCCAATCTCTTTCATGTATGATGTATCAGAACACCAGGCAAGCTGATGCTCAGTCTGGATGCAATCAGAAAGCCTCATTTTCATAGCAATGGCAGTGATCTCAAGATCTGTGACTATCTTGGGTTGCCCAATTTCTGCCCAAACAGGAAAGCTTCCAGCATTGTATCAAGTCCCAGTAATGGAAAAACGTGTACTGGAGGAATTAGACGTAAGATTCCAGACAAACATTTGTGTAGAAACTGTTTTTCTCACCTTATGTTTAAAACATCTTCAACATCCTTTAAAAATGCAGGTTGCCATGGTTACAGTTGTTGTGCAGGCAGGAGGTTTCTGAGCATCTCTGAGCTCATCAGTTAATGCCAACAGATCAGAGATTTTTGAAAATTGATATTTATAAAATATCACCCCTCTTTTCTTTCCCTCTAGATCAGAAGTCATGTCACTGAAAGCAGCTGGAGAGGTTTGTAGGATTATGAGTGGTGGTTATCACTGTGGAACTGGCCTTTTGGAAGGCCACATAAGCGCCACACTGACCATATGCTAAATGTGCCCATTGATCTACGTCCATACGTCATGGGTCAAATTCATTTGCTGACATTCACAAAAATGCAGAATTGCCATTCTGATAAAGCAAAGCTCTCACCCTTCATCTCCACTGCCATAGATCTGTCTCTATGACAACCACAGTCTTAATTGCTACCTGCTTGAAAACCATGTTAATCAAACGTATTTTTAAGACTTTTTTTTAGAGTAGTTTCAGGTTTATAATAAAACTGAAAGTCAGGTACAGAGATTTCTCATATACCTCCTGCCTCCACATGTAGCCTCTCTCATTAACAACGTCCCCCACCAGAGTGGTACATTTGATACAGTCATTGAACCTACAGTGACACATCATTTTCACCCAAACATGTTTAAAATGTAGCTTTCCTACAGAATTCATAGTTTGAATCATGGCACATCTAAGATCATGTGCGACGGTGCATTATGTAACAATTTTTTTCTTTTTCTTTTTTGAGACATCACCCAGGCTGGAATGCAGTGGTGTGATATTGGTTCACTGCAACCTCTGCCTCCTGGGTTCAAATGATTCTTGTGCCTCAGCCTCCTGAGTAGCTGGGATTACAGGTGCACGCCACCATGCCTGGCTAGTTTTTTGTATTTTTAGTAGATACGGGTTTTTGCCATGTTGGCCAGCCTGGTCTTGAACTCCTGGCCTCAAGTGATCCACCAGCCTCAGTCTCCCAAAGTGATAGGATTGCAGACATGACCCACCGTACCCAGCTGCATTATATTAGAATTTAAAAACCAATCCAGCTGGATGTGGTACAGTTTTATTGGCTTAACAGACTATGCTGTAAATGAATTGGTTAAACGGATGCCATGTATGTTCAAATGAGAAATTAAGTTATATCCCTTTCAGTGACCACTGTGACTCAACAATGGAAATCTCTGTTTCTGATTTCTGCTAAGGCTCTCTTTTATGTGCCTGTGTTAACATCTGCTCAAAAATTCAGAGGAGAGGTTTAGGCATCAATGATCACTTCTTGACCAGTTTAATTCTCCAACAACCTAGTTATCTTTCTCATAGAGATTTTAGCTCAGTGTTACAAAATAATAAACCCCACAAGACTGACCCCGTAATACCTATTAATTGTTTAGAAAATATTTTTGAAATATGGAAATGTGATTGACTAAAATAAAACTGTGGATTCAGCAACTTCACAAGAATGCAGGCTTTGTAATAATCTCTCTGGTCTTTCATTGGCTTTATTTTTAAAAGCTAGGAGTAAATTTAACTCAAGTAGAGTCACAGGAATTCACAGTGTTACTCAGAGATATAGAATCAGCAGACTGATGAATGGTCTTTTTTTTTTCCCCAGGGTATTTTTAAAAGCCAGATTATTTTCAATCCTCTACTTTGGGCAAATGGGAACTTTTGCCAAGACAGAAAAAAATAGATAAGCTATAAGACATGGAAGGGAAGACAAAGAATCAAAACTGAAACATGTGAAGTTCAAGGTGTCTGACTATGTAGGAATGGTGAGTGAAAATAAATTTGGAAACCAAGTGACAGGCAAAGAATGAAATTCAGATTTGTAAATTATTAATATATATGTAGTAATGAAGGTCCTGAGAATAAACAGTGTTATTTAGGAAAAGTGAGCAAAGTAAAGAAAGAAGACTGCTGAGAAGAAACCCAAAGAGAGCCCAGCATTTGACGACTGCAGGTCTCAAGGACCACCCTACTGCTCTTCCTGGCTACCGCGGGCCCAGTGCTGCTCCTGGGGCAAGAGCCAGAAGCCAGGCACACTGCTCAGTGACTCCAGCAAGGGTACGACCCAGCTGGGCACCTTCCTGGCCATGAAGCAGCTGCAGCAGCAGGCAGGGTCTGAGTGTACCATGGATCTCTTTAATGTGGGTCTGCTGCAGTCCCAGGCCTGTGGCCTTATGACCCCAACACTGGAGCAGTATATCTACCTCCATGACTTTCTGAACAGCGTGCCGGCAGATGGGCTGCTCTGAGTCAGCCCTGGTCACTGTTCAGTGTCAGACCAGGAGAGGTCTGTGCCCTGCTGGACAGGGACAGCCAGCTCTGGCAAGTCCACGTGGGCCTGGGCTCCCGGGAAGGGCAGCCTCCACTGGGCCCTGTGCTGTGAAGGGGTAGAATTACTGAATAAAGATATGTGGTCAGGTGCAAAAAAGAAAAAAAGGAAAAGAAATACGGACTCACTGCACAGCACAGTGCAGTGAGAAGAAACAATATTCAGAGAGGCAGCAGGCGTGGAGAGGGAGCAGGAAACAATCTTGCTGAAGCAGAAAGCAAAGAGTATGAAGAAAGAGAAACTTTTATTTAAAAATAAGATGAGAGGTGAAAGCGAGGGATTGCCTCTGACTTTGTTTTCCCCAGAGGACTGGGAGTACCTGGATTCAGGAAGGGACTCCTCTTGACCTTATCCCCAGAATTTACCTAGCTCAGTGCCTGGGACAGGGAACCCACTTCCTAAAAGTCTGACCCAAAGAAAATGAAACAATAGAAGGTGCATGACACCTGGAATGAGTCCACGGCATGCATTGGTTGTGGACTGCTGGTCATTCTTTCTAGAACAATCTAAGGAAGCTTCGAGGACACATTTCTTTTTCTTTTCTTTTTTTTTTTTTGAGATGGAGTCTCACTCTGTCACCCAGGCTGGAGTGCAGTGGCATGATCTTGACTGACTGCAACCTCTGCCTCCCGGGTTTAAGCTACTCTCCTGCCTCTGCCTCCTGAGTAGCTGGGACTACAGGCATGCACCACCATGCCCAGCTAATTTTTTTTTTTTTTTTTTTTTTGTATTTCTAGTAGAGACAGGGTTTCACTATGTTAGCCAGGATGGTCTAAATCTCCTGACCTTGTGATCTGCCCACCTTGGCCTCCTAAAGTGCTGAGATTACAGGTGTGAGCCACTGCGCCCGGCCGGATACATTTCTTTACTGCTTAGGCAACGTGGTATTTTCCTGCTAGCTCCTTTTGCGTTTCCATAAAAAGAAAGCTCTAGTTCCCTTAAATGATGTGACACAGTTTTCACAATCAACTGCATTTAGACTTTAAAATGCAATTAAAATATAACTGTAATGTAAATTGGGTTAGCCTGAAGATGTTTCCAAAATCTCTCTGACTCATCCAATTGACCAAGATGAGAACTGATTCCAGATGACAGCATCTGTAATCTCTTAGAGCCACCCATTCCCTGCCCAAAGGGTAGGCACATGGTTTGCTACCTGGCTCCTGTTCCTTGAAGGAGAACAAACAAATGATAGCAAGGGTTTTTTATCTGTAGTCATCTCACTGGTTGATCTGAATCCCAATACCGTTAATTAGATGGACTGTGTGGCAATTAGCTATTAAAAAGTAATTTAAATAAGAATCAAAATTAATCTAAAAAGTAAATTCTGTGACAATCTACAGAACCAGGATCAGATAATAAGAAACCTGACTGAGAACAGCATTTTGAAACTACAGTGCCCTGACGTCACTGGAGTTCTGGCATCTACTGCCCTTGATTTGGAAAAGATGATAAGAAAAAGAAAAGGAGAATTCCATCGTATTAACTATGACACCCTTGTTCGAATTTTAGAAAATTGCTCCTTTGAAGAGCGCTGTGGGGAAAAAAAGCAGACCTTATTTTTGTCTTCAGTGTCAGAAGGAGTGCCTCTGCTGCTTTCCGGATCAGAGAGATGAGCCTATTTACCTGATGGCAAGCCTCTGAATTAGTATAAATCTATTATGGCCATAAAAACATCTGTGCTGAATGAATAAGGAATAAAGGAGCATAGGATTTATGGAAGGAGACTGGGGGAGGCTCCTTCAGCAAAAATGAATGCTGTCAAAGCCTGGTTTCATGTCATCAAGACACAGAAGTCAAGCCCTGGCAGCAGGTGAGTAAAACTTGATGTAGTCCTATTAGGGGCTTGTTAGCTGCCCATGTTGCCTTTTATCTGGAGGCTTTGAAAACATAAACCTTTGTGCAACAACCACAACAAAATCAATTTTCTCCAACTTAAAAGAGCACCCTTCATCAGCTTGGACACACAGGCAATCACTCCCCTAAAGGAAATGCTTTGTACCTTAAGAGTACATGTCGCCTTTGTAGATGGGGTGTGTATCTTAGAGGGCCATGGCTGTGGCACAATGCTAGGATTAGACTCTTGAAAGGAAAATGCTTTGCTTGTACTGGTTAGAGATGCATGCCTGGTGGAACTATGGAGTGAATCATCATCAGACAGAATCCATTAATACCCAGGCTTTTAAAGAACCAGTGGCGCTTAACGAAGAGAGATGAAAAGACGTTGCCATGTTGATGTGAGCCAATGCATTATGGTGTGTACTGATTCAACTGAAGGAGTTTGGTTATTCTTTAATTTATAACCATGCTATGTTCAAAGCACAAACAAAGCCACTTTGTACTTAAGAAGCTTTAGTATTGGGGTTCCCCTAGCCTGGAGCGCTCACTGCTCCCAGCTAATTCCTACCCAGCCTTCAGACCCACACCAGATGCTCTTCTTCATAGCTGTAGCCCTCAGTCTCAACCTTGGCTGCATGGGGACTCCCCTGGGGAGCTCTAAGCCATGCTGATGACCAGGTCCACCCCAGAGATTCCAGGGTTACTGGCAATGGGGGTGCATCTGGGGTGTGTCTTGGGCATTGACACTTTTGGAAGCTCACATGATTCTGAAATGCAGCCAAGGTTTGAGAACTGTTTGTGGCATTGTGTGTTTACCTGAAGAACTGCCTAGACTTGACCACATTGTATTTATATCAGCTGTTTGCATTTTAGTCTTCCTCACTCCTCTGAGGTCTCTTGATCCCTCTGCTCATTTCACCCCCATCCCTGCTTTCTATCTCTTCCATGTCTAGCGTAGGACAGGGTACACAATAGGCCCCCAAGGCATCCATTTTAAAGTTTTAAAGCTGTAAGGACTAGAGTTGCCGACCGTGCACATTTAACTTGTTTGACTTTAGCTATACGCACTGTTGAGGGAAAAGAGCAGGAGGAGAGCTGGAGGGAGAGTCACCCAGAGAGAGGACAACAGACCAAAAGATGGACCAAGAAAGGCAGAGATCTTTTATTTTCCCCGTTGTCCTTTGCCCCTTTCAAATTAGACCTTGGCCTTCACTGCCCCAGAGAAACAAAAGACATTAATTCTTGGCCTTTCAACCTCCAAAGGCACAGGTCCAGACAATTTAAGGGCCATTTAAGGGACTTTCAAGGATAATTTTGACACCATGCAATTTTTGCTTTACAATGCTAACTCTAGAACATGACTCTTCTACCTCCATCCAGGCCTGCACTTGAAATATCTCTCCCTCTGTCCTTTCCTTATATAATCTGTTGCTGTCCAGTATTTCTCAGGGAAGACCTACTTGTCTTTGCCAAATTTGGTTGCTTTCAAAGCTTGCTCCTTGAAATTAACATTCTCTAACAGTAAATGAAATATATTTGACTGTTCCCACATAAGTGGTTTTTTTCCCCTTCCAATATAACTTAATGTCTGAACATCTTATTTTCCAAATGAGAATTAAATAATGAAATAATTGACTTAGGCTTATTTTCAGAGGAGATTTTTTTTCTTAAACCATAAAATTTTAATTGGCTGACTTTATATCTGTACATGTAATTCAAGATTTCAAGAACTGCTTTCAATATGAGAGCTTTAAAGATTTTGCTGTAGAAAACCAATTGAAATAACATCATTTAACATTTACTTGCAGGCAGGTGTTACAGAAAATATAGAACACACCTGGGCCAAAAATCTTCATCTTTTAAAGGCAAATGATACATAGTTTAATGTTAGTTCTTTGCTGGCAGAAACTGTGTCTAATTAATTTTTTTTTTTTTTTTCATCCTGGCATGGTACCTGAGAGTTGGTTAGTCAATGTTTTATCAGTTAGCTTAGGCTACATTCTGCTGCAGTAACACTATAGCCTTCTTATCTTAGTGAATAACACTAGCAAAAGATACATTTTTTTTCTTTTTTTTAGATGGAGTCTTGCTCTGTCGCCAGGCTGGAGTGCAGTGGTGCGATCTTGGCTCACTGCAACCTTCGCCTCCTGGATTCAAGCAATTCTCCTGCCTCAGCCTCTGGAGTAGCTGGGACTACAGGTGTGTGCCACCAAACCCCGCTAATATATATATAT
>NW_016803937.1:6334691-6424970 GCF_001698545.2 Rhinopithecus bieti
TTTTTGTATATTTAGTAGAGACAGAGTTTCACCATGTTGGCCTGGATGGTCTTGATCTCCTGACTTTGTGATCCTGCAGCCTCAGACTCCCAAAGTGCTGGGATTACAGTCGTGAGCCACCGCACTTGGCCAAAAGAAACATTTTTTTTTTCTTTTTTGAGATGGAGTCTCGCTCTGTCGCCCAGGCTGGAGTGCAATGGTGCAATCTTGGCCCACTGCAAGTTCTGTCTCCCAGGTTCAAGCCATTCTCCTGCCTCAGCCACCCCAGCAGCTGGGACCACAGGCGCCTGCCACCACGCCTGGCTAATTTTTTTGTATTTTTAGTAGAGATGGGGTTTCACCATGTTAGCCAGGATGGTCTCGATCTCCTGACCTCGTGATCCGCCCTCCTTGGCCTCCCAAAGTGCTGGGATCACAGGTGTAAGCCACTGCCGCCAGCCAGCAAGAAACATTTTTATCTCATGTGACAGGTTCATGATAGTTCAGTTTCAACTCTGTTTCAGGCTAAAGCAGCAGCTCTCCCTTAGGGTAAGCTGGTGTCATGGCAAACGATGAACGTGGCAGCACCATAGCATGGTCTTTAAAGCTCCCATTTCTCAATGGAACATGTGACTATGACTCACACACCACAGGCTGAAGCAAGTCACACGGTCAAGCCCGATATCAACAGGACAGGGCTCTCTAAAGAGCGGCCAGGCAGAAAGAAGGAATACACATTTTTGAATGACACCGTTGTTTACAGTCTTAGTTGAGTGAACACGCTTCTTTTGTTGCACTGAACTTCATTCTTCCCTACTCTTGCCCATGTCTCACCCCCAGAATTGCTCTTAATTTCTAAATATAAAATAACTATAATGACCATTGTATTAGTTTCCCAGGCCTACCACAAAAAACCAAAATGCCACAAAGTGAGTGGCTTAAACAGACACTTCTTGCCTCATGGTTTTGGAAGTCAGAAGTCTGAGATCAAGGTGATGGCCAGGTTGGTTCCTTCTGAGCCTCCGAGGGAGAATCTGTTGTATGTTGGTCTTATAGGACTGAAACCGCCTTTGCAAAATTATGACTCAGACAGTGAAAACGGTACAACTTAAGCGACTCCGTCTTGCCTCTAACCTGCAAACTGTCCCTGTTCATTTCTGGGCATAGGCTGAACTAACTTTGGGAGGAACTTAGTTTATAGTTTAAAACAAAGGCAATAACAACCCTTTCCCAAAACAAACCTCCTTCTTGCCTGGGGATTAGACTACTAACATTAGCCACTAGATTAGAAATTATGGTTATGTAGCTGGAGGCTGTAAGATACAAACACTCCCTAAACTGCTCCTAAGATCAGTGCTTGAGGTGGTGTGCAGAACCTGCATTTGATGGATCCGTTGGCCCCACCCAGATAGAGACACTGGCCCATCTGATCTTATGACCCCCAACTCAGGAACTGATTCAGCTCAAGAACATGACATCCCATGATTTCATCTCCGACCCAACCAATCAGCACGCCCTGACTCACTGTCCCTCCTCTCCCACCAAATTGTCTTTAAAAACTCTGATCCCTGCCGGGCGCGGTGGCTCACGCCTGTAATCCCAGCACTTTGGGAATCCCAGGTGGGCAGATCACGAGGTCAGGAGATCGAGACCATCTTGGCTAACAGGGTGAAATCCCATCTCTACTAAAAAAATACAAAAAATTAGCCGGGCGTGGTGGCAGGCGCCTGTAGTCCCAGCTACTCGGGAGGCTGAGGCAGGAGAATGGCGTGAACCCGGGAGGCGGAGCTTGCAGTGAGCCAAGATTGCGCCACTGCACTCCAGCCTCGGCGACAGAGTGAGACTCTGACCCCGAATGCACAGGGGAGTTGATTTGAATAATAATAAAACTCCTCCAGTCTCCCGCACAACTGGCTCTGCATGCATTACTCTTTCCTTATTTCAATTCCCCTGTCTTGAGAAGGCGGCTCTGTTAGGCAGCCGTAAGGTGAACCCACTAAGCAGTTACAGCTTTTGGTGGTTACTGTGGATTCTTGGCATTCCATGCTCTCTGCTTTCCTGCTCACGTAGTGTTCTCTCTCTGTGGGAGTGTCTGTGTCCACATTTTTTCTTTCTCTAAGGACACCAGTCATACTGGATTAGAGGCCCAGTCTACATCATTCAGTATAACCCTATCTTAATTATATCTGCAACAACCCTGTTTTCAAGGAAAGCCATATTCTGAGGGACCAGAGGTTAGGACTTCAACACATGGATTCTGGAGGATGCAATTCAAGCCGGAACAACCATATATCGTGTTTGTCCAAAACAGTCCTGCTTCTGCCTATAGTCCTGGTGATATAATTGCTAAGGTTTCCTCTTTTACTGTAAGACCGGACCCAGATTAGATGACCAATTAAATGGCTGCCTTAAAAATAAAACATGGCCATTATGAAAAGTCAAATAAATATAGAAATATTTTAAGTAGAAAAAAAATGTAAAGGAATTACCTTTAAGTACCAGTCCATTTTAAATCCTACTGTCAACATTTTGGTGAATATACATGATTTTTAAATAAAACTAGAACAATGCTATAATATTGTTTTATAACCTATATTTTCCCTTAAAATATATTTGTGCATTTTCTATATGTTTAAAAAATTATTTGAGAACATGATTTTTAATGACTGCATAATAGTCTATCACATCCACCTTATTATTTAATTAATGACTCCCTTATTGTGATCATTTAGGTGGTTTTCAAGAGAGCACTAGTTCAGAGTCATTTTGGCATGTAAGACATCAAACAGCAATTTTAGAAAGACATGGTGAGAATTTGCCAGTTTTGAGTATGTATTTCACAGAAATGTAATCACAAATGGTATTTCTCATGCACAGAGACTTAAAGCTCTTTTTTTCCCTCTAATTTTCCTTAGGAAGGACAGGATTTCCAAAAGTCAATGGTTATAGACTAAACCCTAAATCTTCTTCTTCTTCTTTTTTTTTTTATCTTGCGAAAAGCTACTTAGTGATTTTTTTTCTTTCTTTCTTTCTTTTTTGACAAAGTTTTGCTCTTGTTGCCCAGGCTAGAGTGCAATGACGCCATCTCGGCTCACTGCAACCTCACCTCCCAGGTTCAAGTGATTCTCCCGCCTTAGCCTCCTGAGTAGCTGGGATTACAGGCATGTACCACCACACCCAGCTAAATTTGTATTTTTAGTAGAGACAGTTTCACCATGTTGGTCAGGCTGGTTGCGAACTCCCGACCTCAGGTGATCCTCTTGCCTCTGCCTCCAAACATGCTGGGATTACAGGCATGAGCCACTGCACCTGGCCTACTGACTTTATTTCTAATAGACTAAGTAGATGGGCTTTTATTTTTTTTTTAAAGCTATCCTTGAAAAATAAGTGACTGATTCTTTGCAACATATCAACACCTCTTAGCAAATACTTTTTAGAACTTCTTGTCCAAATCCACCTCCTTTTAGGGGCTGGGTTATTCTTGCTTTGTCATTAACTGGGTTAGAATAACTAGTTTCCACGTTTAGCCAATGATGGCTATCTTCCCATAGGTACACCTCACAGGGGCATATTCCCTGCTGGAGGGAGCAGTGACTGGCTGAGTTGGTTGGAAACGATGGGAAGAGGGGCACAGAGAGGACAGAAGAAGCAGCACAAAGATGTTGATTCATTAGGTGTGAGGTCCAGTCTAGAAATCTCCATTAAAGCATGCCAGCAAATTCTAATGCAGTTAGTCTCACACACGTTTGTCATGAAGCATATTGTATCTCCACTATACAATTATGTGTCTGTCTCTCTGATGGGCCTTCGAGTTTCCTACAGGGATATTCCGTGCCTTGCTCATCTTTCTAAGCATCTGGAATGAAGTAGTACCTGATTAGTATCTGGGCGAGGGCAACTAAGGGTAGTAAGTTTGAGTGGTATGGGAATAGGATTGATTTCACTTTATTTCAAGCAAAATATACACACCTACTATATGCTTGTCACCATGTTTGGCATAAAGATGAATGATACATGATCACAATGCATTGGGAATGTCAAAAAAAAAAAAAAGATGGGATATATAATCTTCAGGGACAGAGGCAGATAATAAAGACTGCTATACACATCTAAGTACTACAGTGATAGAATGTATGCTATAATGGAAATGGTTAAGGGGAAGGGCCAGTTATGCAGGTTGTTCACTGCACAAAACACTTGGGAAGAGAAGGTTGAAATCCAGCCCAAGCTTTCCTCATCAAGCATCTGTCCTGTTTGGAAATTTGTCTTACAGAAATGGGAACTTTTGTCTAATTGCTAAGAGTTGCTTACTATATAAGCACATAGTAAGTAAGTAAGATTAAAAAAAAAAAAAAGTAGAGTAAGAAAGATAAAAGAAGCTCTATAAGGACAGATATCTGAACAGAACTTGGAGACAGCTTCCCAGAGGAAGTAATTTCTAAGCTGAGACCTGGATCAACAAGACACAGGCAGGTGCAAATCAGTCATATGTATCAGTCAGTATTTGAGTGTGGAGTTGAAGGTGAAAATGATGTCAATAGAGAAGCAAAGGGTCTTATGGGGAGCAGCATAAGAAAACACTAGAATGTGAGATGTGCAGAAGCATATATTGAGGACAGAGATAATGATAGCAAGGGAGAGAAAAGTGGGTAGGCATAGGTAGATATAGACATAGATTAGGCATAGGCATGAGACATGAGACAGAGAGAGAGAATTAGGGATGTAATTATTCTTACTTTTCTTCTGTTTGCTTAAGTGACTTACAATTTTAGAAGATCGCTGTCATTGCTATATGGAGATTGGATTGGAGGGTGCAAGCATCAACACAAGGGGACTGATTTGAAAGTTACAGACAAAATCCAGCAAGAGAAGACGGTGGCTTGACTCAGGGTGAAGTAAACAGAGGCGAAGCTCACAAACCTCTCTTATCCCACCTTCATCTACAGAGGCAAAAATCAGTCTTACAGGTGAGTGTGGAAGAGGTTTGGGAAAGGGAAGCAAACCTATCAAGGGGAGGGAGCAGTCTTTGAAATAAGAAGATACAGTCTCATGTCGCTGCTTGTAATCGCTGGAGTGCTGCGAACTGTTTAACAGCCAATTCTCTGGGAAGAAGAACAAATGACCTGATCTGTTATATTTGTTTGTTTCTGTGGTATAAATATTCCCATCACTGTGTACTTCAAGCTACCAACAAGACATCGCTGAATACAGAGTTTGAAAGAGATATGTACCGCGGGTGCAACGTGCCATGAGCCAGCCCCAGCAACCCACTGCTTCCAATGCTTTGATGTCTCTAGGGTGTCATGAAGAGCTTTTGAGACATTGCTATTGATGACAGGGCTTTTAGAAACCAGCGTGTAACTTCCTTTCTTCATTATTCCCCCTGTTTTGAATGTTTAGTGATATACACAAAAATATTATCATAATTTCAGTAGACAAAGAATACGGTATGGGGGTATCCTACCTAATATGTACCTAGCACATAACAGGTTTCCATGAATTACCTGTGGAATTGAATTGAATTCTACCATATCCCCTCTCAGTTCCTGCACATATGAATCTCTAGTTTTCTCATAGTTGTGATCCTATCATGGACCCAATGAATAAATAATATTAAATACTGGAGTTTAAAGTTAATATCTCCTCATGAGATGTCATTGCTATGTCTTTCTCATTATAAGCTTCCTTATGGTTCCTGATCAAATGAGTACAAATGTGTATTCTCTGCTTTGTTTAATGGAATAACCTTAGAGCAGGGAGACAGTCTCACCACCTTGGTTTCCACCTCTGAGGTCATTAGCATGATTTATTATGAAGCTACAGGAAATTAGTTGCTGAATATTTCAATATAGAGAAGAAATAATGTAATTCCATTGTTACCATAGAACTACTGTATCTTGGAGTAACGTGTAGCCATAGTAACAAGATAAGGACATATTTCTTAAATGTTCCACTATGATTCTACACTTCATGCACATTCAAGTACAGTCAATTCTTGTTATTTATAATTGAATTAATTTTCTGATACATTTGGGGTCTACTCTTAAACAGTGGTTTTCCATTACCTTAATTTAAGATGATGAGTGTAATAAGATTTTATTTAGGCTACTATTGTTAGAATGAGGATAGAATTCCTTTTTTTGTATAAAAAGGAGCTGAAAGGGGTCTTTAAAATGAGTAAATATTTTGAATGAGCTAAATAGTGTCTTTGAGGATAAATATTAGGAGTATAAGGATAAATCTGTCTCTGCATTTTCAAAAGTGTCATTCATACTTGCCCACTAAAACTCCTACGTACAAAGATATTAACGGTATTAGATATTCATAATAATAACAATAACACCATACTGCAATAGTTAGTATGGTGTGAGAGTTTACCATGTGCTGAATACTCTCAAAGATTTCTTATTCAATCCTCTGGAAAATCTTATGAGGCAGGCACTATTATTACCTCCACTGTGCCGGTGCAGAAAACGAGACACAGAGGCATTACATACCTTGACCAAGGTCATCTGGCTGGTGAGTGGCAGGGCTGGGATTTGAACCCTTGCAGTCTGACTCCACAGACATGATTTTACCCACTTCTCCTACTGCCCTCTTAGTTCTCCCAGCAAATCATGGAGGGATAAGCTTACATGGTGCCACCCACATTGTCTCAGACCTTGTGCCTATCGTGGTCTCTCTGGCCCCTGAAACAGCAATGCCTCAGGCTGGGCACAGTGGCTCACAGCTGTAATCCCAGCACTTTGGGAGGCCGAGGCTGGTGGATCACTTGAGGTCAGGAGTTCAGGATCAGCCTGGCCAACATGGTAAAACCCAGTGTCTACTAAAAATACAAAAATTAGTTGGGCGTGGTGGCACACATGTGTAATCCCAGCTATTCAGGAGGCTGAGGCAGGAGAATCAATCGCTTGAACCCGGAAGGCAGAAGTTGCATTAAGCCATCATCGTACCGCTGCACTCCAGTCTGGGCAACAGAGCGAGACTCCATCTCAAAAACAAAAACAGTAATGCCTCAATGAGTCACCACAGCCTGTTGGCTCCTGACCTTCATGCTAATTCCACTGAATTTGTAGTTACAGCTTATGTTGGTGTCAGGGTGTTGTGCTCAGAGCCAGAGACCAAGATGAATGAGGTGAGGTCTTTGCTCCCTGTGACCTCAGAGACCAGTGGGAAGAAGATATTCAGGTGGAGAAACAAAAGCCCTCTAGGGGAATGTGCAGCACCTAGGGGTGGAGTGTAAGAGGGTTGGGAAGGCAAAGGAATGAGTTGTCTCTTTTCCACGAGGAAGTCAAGAAAAGCCCCCTCTGACTCTGGAATTGACCCGCAGAAAAAGGACTTCAAGTAAGGCAAATGTTCATGATGGATGTCGGGAGAATCACAAATAACACAGGATGGCAGTGATAAGATAGTTGTGGAAGGAGGTGGTGGCAGGGACTGTGGCTGCAGGATAAGGAGCCAGTTCAGAAATGACTTGAAGGTCACACAGAGAAACTTGGAATTTAAGTCACAGGGAGCCCTGAGGAATGTTGAGATTTACTTTTTTTTTAAAGTCACAGACAGGAGTTGCAAGGATGCAGGCAGGAAGTGGAGGCAAAGGGGCACAGTTAGAAGAGGACTGCAAGAATCTAAGCAAAGTCAGGCCTCACACAGACCTTCAGAGGAAAGAGTGGAGGCAAATAGGTGGATGTGGAAAACAGAAGATGGAACAATCCAACTTTAACATGTGGTTGACTACAGTTGGTGATGTCTGACCATCACCCTCAGTTTCTGTAGCATTTGACCTCTCCACACATCTCAAACATCATCTTACACTATGCTGTCTCTCCATCTTTGGAGTTCAGCCTCCATGGCCTTTTTTTTTTTTTAGATGGAGTCTCACTCTGTTGCCCAGGCTGGAGTACAGAGACGTAATCTTATCTTTCTATAGCCTCCACCTCTCGAGTTCAAGCAGTTCTCCTGCCTTAACCTGCAGAGTAGCTGGGACTACAAGTGTGTGCCACCACACCAGGCCAATTTTTGTATTTTTAGTAGAGACAGGGTTTCACCATGTAGACCAGGCTAATCTCAAACTCCTGACCTCAAGTGATCTGTCTGCCTTGGCCTCCCAAAGTGCTGGAAGTACAGGTGTGAGCCACCACACTTGGCCCCCTCCATGACTTTTTTAAAAGAAGACTTAGAACATACCGCTTTTTTGAAATGGCCTATTTTCTCCTTTGATAACCGAACTTCAATTGTGTTTAAACTATCACTATTTCCAACTAAATCTTACTTTTCCAGCTCCTGCTGCAGTTAGGGATGCCTGTGGAATAGCATTCCAGTTAATGTGACATACACAGATACCTGCTCAAAGTTTCTGGAAAACGTTTTGCTTTCTTGAAATAGAACAAACCAAAAAGGACATATATAGTTAGCTTAAAACTTTCCCCTTACTCCTGCCCTAGTCTTAGATAGGATGGCCTGAGCTGCTGCAGCCAGCTTGTAACCATAAGAGAAGACCAAACAAATTGCAGAGATGCTGGTCCTGACATAGCTGCACTGTCAACTTTTGCCTACTTTTAGGTTTCTTGCTATGTGAGATAGGCAAACCCCCACATGGCATAAGCCAAGGTGATGGAGTTATCTAGACACAATGTCTTCAACTACCAGAGTCTCCACAGTTGCTGTCGCTCCACCTGAAATGTCCTTCCTTCCTTCCTTCCTTCCTTCCTTCCTTCCTTCCTTCCTTCCTTCCTTCTTTCCTTCCTTCTTTCCTTCCTTCATTCCCTTTCTTTCCCTCTTTCTTTTCTGTTTTCTTTTCTTTTATCTCTCTCTTTTCCTTCCTTCCTTCCCTCCCTCCTTTCCTCTTCTTCCCCTCTCTTCTCTCTCCTCCTCCTCCTCTCCTCCTCCTCCTCCTGCCTCCTCCTCCTCTCCTCCTCCTCCTCCTCCTCCTCCTTCTCTTCTTTTCTTCTTCTTCTTCTTCTTCTTCTTCTTCTTCTTCTTCTCTTCTTCTTCTTCTCTTTCTCTCTCTCTCTCTCTCTCTCTCTCTCTCTCTCTCTCTCTCTCCTTTCTTTTCACATAGTCTTGTTCTGTTGCCAAGACTGGAGTACAGTAGCACCATCTCAGCTCACTGCAACCTCTGCCTCTCGTGTTCAAGCAATTCTCCTGCCTAAGCCTCCTGAGTAGCTGGAATTACAGGTGCCTGCCACCATGTCTGGCTAATCTTTTGTATTTTTAGTAGAGATGGGGTTTCACCATGTTGGCCAGGTTGGTTTCGAACTCCTGACCTCAGGTAATCTACCCACCTTGGCCTCCCAAAGTGCTGGGATTACAGGGGTGAGTCACAGTGTCCGGATGGAACATCCTTTCATTAGTTACAAATCTGGCTTCTTTTCATCCTTAGAGTCACAGTTTAAATGTGACATCCTCAGAGAGATCTCTGATCATTCTACCTAAAGGTGGCACCTTCTGCAGTAGAAGGTGAAAGATTCCAATGAGGGCAGAACACATGCTGGTCTGCTAGCCCCCCTGTTCCTAAGGTCTTACAATGACAACTACCAGTAAGTATTGATTGACTGAGAGACTGAATGAGGAAGAGAACAAAGCCCAGCATGAATCAGAGGTTTGGAATAATTCCTTCAATCTATAGTACGGTCTTCAGGAAAAAAATGAAATGAGTGCAAAGGCAGAATGTCAAAGCTGGACCCTGAATGATGGCGCGTTTGTTTCCATTTGCAGAACTGTGTTGACATGGTCCTTAGTGTCTATTGAACAATTAAGCCACTGCAAAAATAATGACTGCATTGTCATCGCTAATAATGACAACAGTCCTCATGACATGCCAAGAACACTTCCGGCATGATGACTTTGTTTAAAAGCCCCTGGTCTTCAAAATTGCATAAGCTCTCTGTGGTAATTATTTTCTCCCTTTCATTAAGCTTGGCAGAGTCATAACTGTTGGGTTTCAAACAACAAATATCGAACTAAGTGCTGCTGCTGCCCAAGCCTCGATGATCAGCAGCCAGCAGGGGAATTGGTGTCACCCCTGCTCTGAGTTTGTCAGCAACCAAGGTGGCGTTGCAGCTCGTGGCACCCTGACAAACAGCTCATCACTGTAATTAAAGCCGAACTGGATGTCCTCCGGCTTTGGGCTTCACATCCCTTCATGTAGACAAATAAATTGGAGGAGCAGCATATGGATGGAGACCAAAAATTGAATATGATGTCCCCGTACTTGTATCAGCAAGGGCAAGGGGCAACATAGCCACGGCGTCTCCATTTGCAACATGGGCTATCTGTATCGTAAGCCCTGGGATGCTAACAAGGGTGAAATCGTGTTCCATCTGCTGTTCTCTGGAGGGCTCTTTGGTCTCCATTGACCTACCCTGTGCAGCCCAGGTTAAGGAGGCTCTGTAGCTGCTGTCTGTCAGGAGAGAAGCCCATTTCCACGAACGCTTTGCAAAAGAGGAGACAGTTCTTGAAACAGACACCTGGGCGAATGAAGTCTTCTGCTCACAGAATCCGGGATCCCAAGCCCAGGTGATGAGCTCATTCTGACAGCTGGACTCTTACGTGATTTTTCAGAAAAATTTAGCCCTGAGCAGGGAAACAATAGACAAATAGCTGGTCTCAATATATCTTTTTGCCTTTTTGCCTTTGGCAGGATCTGGGCCTAGTATAATCATCACACCTCCAGGAATAACTATTTATGTAGTCAAAAAAATATAGTCCATCTATTGTTCCAGGTTCTGAATGTAAAGTTGTTAACATTACCTTGTCTCATGGTGATTATATCTGAATTTATTGCTGATCACGTGTGCCCATGTCCTCAACTAGAACATAGAAATTGGCAGACAGGTAGAATGGACTGCTGCTTTTTCTTTATTTTTTAAAATATGCTGCTTGGGCAAAGCTAATTCAAGTTAGCATCCTTTATAAATATAGTAGCCTAATGGTTAGGTGGTGTTCACTTATATGTAACTTCAACTATTTGGAAGAGTGTCAACTGCAGGAACAAAAGGTGCCTTGACTATCCAAATAAGTACAAGCCTATGTCACTTCCTTATGGGAGAAACCTTCAGAATCACTTACCACTTTTATAGGCTGATCTTGCCCAGGTAGGGAGAGAAAGAAGGAACGGGCACATTGACCAAGCACTAACTGTGGGTCAAGTATGACCAATCAGGCGGTTTCACTGTATCCTTCCCCAAACGTGGAATGTGAGTGTTACTAGCCTTATCTCATACAAGAAGAAATAGGACCCAGGGGTTTTCAGTGTGATCTATCTGAGGGTTAAACAGCTGGTAACCAGCAGAGCAGCAACCACCCACATTCTGTCTCATCTCACTATTTTGATTCTAGACCACAGGACTGGGACACGCCTGTGTATGAGTTTCCCAGCCGACATCAACTTCAGAGCAGCAAATTCCAAGGATTAGTTTATCTTCATAGAGTCAGGCAGAGGAACGGCAAAAATGAGTGGCAGGTGAGAAAACCTGGAAATGAAGGAGGAGACGAGGGAAGTTTCGAGAGCCCTCAAGAGGACACAGAGCAGAATGGATAGAAGAGCAGAAGGAAACACGCAGGAGGGGAGCTTACAATCCCTGCACTCATTCTCGTTCCCTGAGATTTTAACACAATTGTTTTGATAGTCATAATGATAAATGCCACTTCTCCATTAATAAATGAATACGTTAACTTCGATTTACTTTAAGATAAGGAACTAGTGTATAAAACAACTCAAAATATTGCTATCCAAGGAATTCACATTGCCAAAATATTTTTAGTTCAGTTACCTATAATATTTATCTATAAGAAACTATTCTCTCCATGAAGCTAAGTACAAGGAACTCACTCCTCAACACAAAATTAATTTATGCAATATGTTACATAATGAGATTTATATGTATATGAATACATACTCATATATTACATTTAAATTTCTGAGACTTCCCTAAATATTTTTTCTTATACCAAATTGATCATTTTATCCATTTGATGGTACTTGATATATTGGATCAAATATATTCAATTTTATAATATGTAAAATATATCCAAGTTTAAAATATATCCAAGGAAAAACTATTTTTTATTCATCATAAAATTAATACCATTCATTCTGCCATGCTGCATTTAAGATAGGGCTAAAGATGTGTCCAAGACATCCTGCCCTTAACTTTGTATTTTTGTTTTTGAGATGGAGTTTCGCTCTTGTTGCCCAGGCTGGAGTGCAACGGCACGATCTTGGCTCACCGCAACCTCCGCCTCCCAGGTTCAAGCAATTTTCCTGCCTCAGCCTTCCTGAGTAGTTAGGATTACAGACATGGGCCACCATGCTTGGCTAATTTTGTATTTTTAGTAGGGACAGGGTTTCTTTATGTTGGTCAGGCTGGTCTTGAACTCCCGACCTCAGGTGATCTGCCTGCCTCGGCCTCCCAAAGGGCTGGGATTATAGGCGCGAGTCACCGCACCCGGCCCCTTAACTCTTTTATCACCTTGTAGAGAGACCACTGCAGTTGACTTTTTTTGACTATTCATTCAGTCAAAAAATATTTATTGAGATCCTAGTCCACCAGACATACCCTAGATGCTGAAGACAAAAGGGTGAATAAGAAAACTGAAATTCTGCTATCTTGGTGTTTGCCGCATAGGAGGGGAGAGAGATACTGCATAATCAATTGAACAAATACTTATTTAATCACCGGTGTGGTCAGTGCTCTGGAGAAGGACTAGGTGGATGGCTACACATGAGGAAGGACTTGATCCAGTTTGGGGAATTGAGCAAAGCTTCCCCGAGGAGGCAATGTTCAAGCTCAGACCCGAGGGATGAGTAGGAGGCAGCTGGATGAAGAATGGCCCAGGTGGCCAGGCGTTGTGGCTCACACCTGTCATCTAAGCACTTTGGGAGGCCTAGGTGGGTGGATATCTGAGGTCAGGAGTTTGAGACCAGCCTGGTCAACATGGCGAAACCCCATCTCTACTAAAAGATACAAAACTTAGCCGGGTGTGGGGGCACACACCTGTAGTTCCAGCTACCCAGGAGGCTGAGACAGGAAAATGGCTGGAACCCAGAAGGCGGAGGCTGTGGTGAGCCGAGGTTGCACCACTGCACTCTAGCTGGGTGATAGAATGAGACTCCATTAAAAAAAAAAAAAATGGTTCAGGCACAGGGACAACTTGATGTAGAAATCATGCTCACCAGATAGGTCGTTTCGGTTGTATCAGTTCTCCCCAAAGGAAACAGTGGGTTATAGAGGTGGGACACTTGTACTGGTATGTCCCCAGTTTCTAGGGCTTTTCAGCCAGTGCTTTCCTGTTCAAAGTCTGGGTGGATCCCACAGTGTGCCCTGACACTGGAGGAGAGAGTGCACGGGGGAGTTGCTAGCTGAGCTCCTAAAGTCAAAGCACATATACACATGGAATACTATGCAGCCATAAAAAAGAATGAATTCATGTTCTTTGCAGGGATATGGATAAAGCTGGAAGCCATCATTCTCAGCAAACTAATACAGGAAAAGAAAACCAAATGCCGCATATTCTCACTTACAAGTGGGGGCTGAACAGTGACAACACATGGACACAGGGAGGGGAACATCACACCCCAGGTCTGTCGGGGATTGGGAACAAAAGGAGAGAGAGCATTAGGACAAATATCTAATGCACACAGGGCTTAAAACATAGATGATGGGTTGACAGGTGCAGCAAACCACCATGGTACATGTATACCTATGTAACAAACCTGCATGTTCTGCACATGTACCCCAGAACTTAAAGTAAAAACAAACAAACAAACAAAAAATCACCCTCTAAGAACACTGCTAAGAGAAATGAAAATATAAAGAATAAGATTAGTCTCAGTAGAAATGATCCTACAGAGATTGTGAACATGCTGACATCAATGACGTCAAGCTTATGCTGAGTCTCCTAAAAACCCTGGGACATCCCCAGTCTCAGGGCAGCCATTCCTAAGACAATGAAGGCTCAGAATACTGGGTGTAGGCAAAAGGGCACCAGAGTGAGGGGGCAGAGATTTATTAAGGACTGTTTCCATCTTTTGATCCCAGAAAAATCATTTTCCATCTTATCTATAAGGTGAGGTATTTGGACCAGGCCACCTCCAGAGCCCCTCCAGCTTTAATATTCTCTGATCTCACTGAATCAGGAGAGGGAGAAGATATAAATGTTGATAAATATAAATACAACAAAAAAGTATTCATAGCTTCAAGGTGGATTCCTCTGCAATAGGAAGGGAAATAGGAGATACTTCAGAGACTCTGGTTCATTGGGAACTTCAAATGAGAATGGATGTGAAAATTGTCTGTTTAGCAATTGCACATCAATAGACCAAGATACCTGGTCATTTTTCATGTGGCAGACCTTCATTTATCTGGGAAAAAATACATTGCTGGGTATTCTTGGTGCCTGAAACCTTGGGTCAGTCCATTCCCAGGAGGGAGAAACAAGGGTAAGAAACAAAAATCATGAGGTGTTCTTCAGTCATTCTGTATCATGCCTCAAGATACATCAGATTGGCTGGGTGCAGTGGCTCACACCTGTAATCCCAGCACTTTGGGAGGCCCAGGTGGGTGTATTACCTGAGGTCAGGAGTTCAAGGCTAGCCTGGCCAACATAGCAAAACCCCTTCTCTACTAAAAGTACAAAAATCAGCCGGGCATGGTGGTGGGTGCCTGTAATTCCAGCTTCCCAGGAGGCTGACATAGGAAAATTGCTTGAACTTGGGAGACGGAGGTTGCAGTGAGCTGAGATCGCGCTGCTGCACTCCAGCCTGGGCAACAAGAGCACAACTCCATCTCAAAAAAAAAAAAAAAGATACATCAGATTACAAAGTGAACGGACCTATCCATGGGTCCCTTCAGAGGCAGTAGGTCCCATGTTAGAAGCCCTGAAACTCAACGTTGGCCATAGCAACAGTCTGCAATACCATGTGTTGATGGAGGACATGAACAAGGTTTCTGAGACACTGGCAAGTGGAAAATCAATGAGCACAAGATGGTCATGTGTAGGTATAAGTATGATTAGTGTGCAGCTCCTCAAAGTGTGGGCCACAGAGCTGGGCTTGTCAGCAGCACCAGGAGGCTTGTTGGAACATTAACGGTTAGATGCCACCCCAGACCTATGGGATCCAAACCTCTGGGAGTACAGCCTGATGCTGTGTCTTCATGAATGTATATGCACTTTCAAAATAGAGAGGCAAAACCCTGGGATGTCTACAGTGGTTATCTCCAGTGGTGGGACTCAGGGATATTTATTTATTTATAGATGGAATTTTGCTCTTGTTGCCCAGGCTGGAATGCAATGTCACAATCTTGGCTCACCACAAACTCCACCTCCTGGGTTCAAGCAACTCTCCTGCCTCAGCCTCCTAAGTAGTTGAGATTGCAGGCATGTGCCACCATGCCTGGCTAATTTTGTATTTTTAGTAGAGATGGGATTTCTCCATGTTGGTCAGGGTGGTCTTGAACTCCCGACCTCAGGTGATCTGCCCAGTCAGCCTCCCAAAGTGTTGGGAATACAGGCATGAGCCAGTGTGCCTGGCCGGATATTTTTATATTATTATTCTTAAATGTGTATTTTTTTCTGAAGTTTCTACAATAAACACATATTACTCTTACAATAAGAAAAAAAGTTATTTACAAAAGGAAAAAAAAACAGATGTATTCCATGGCATGTTAGGAATGATTTCCAGACGCAAATAACAAAATAAAAGCACCACTTGTGAGATGAATTTCAAGTTGTCAAATAAATGAACTAAAAATTGAGCAACACAGAGCCTGTGAATTGTGTAAACTAATGCATAGCCAACATCAGCATTCAAATAAGAAATTACTAAGAAGAAATGTATTTAAAATGAATTTGAGGCCAGAAGACCAACAGCGAACACAGCTGTTACACATTTCTGAGCTGGTAGAAAAAAATAAAAATAAAAAATTTCAAATCCACAGCAAGGAACAACTAAAATAAAATCCCTAGGCACGGATCAGTCAGGAAGACACCGGGAAGAGAAGTCTGATACGCTGATGTTCCCTCAAGCCTGTCACTAGTGCAAAATGAATCCATCTCTCCAAGAACAGCCCTCCACCTAACCTGTTCGCCCACCTCCATATAACATACAGCACGCAGGTGGATCCGTTACCTCTGGGAAGAGTTCTCTTTTATTTCAAAGAGGAGCAGTACAGCAGCCTCAGCACGGAGCAAACTATGGGGAGATGGATAAAACAGATCCTTCAGTTTTACAGTCTACCTACCCACAAAGTAACACCTCCACGGGTGACTTTATTCAGCTTCCTATGGAGGCATAATGTCCGAGCTAAGAGGGAATCTTCTTCTACCTCCTCACTCGTCACTGTCCACTCGCTTGCCAGTGTTGCCTGGTATCCCCCACCATGGCCCTTAACTGTGCCCTCTCTCCAGTCCTTCTGCCTCTCCCCTGCCCGGGAGCCCTTCATCACCCACTTGGGTTTCTGTCACAGCCTCCCTCTTTGTCACCCCTGGTCCTGGTTTTCTCAGCCTTCCGGTGTTACCCAGTGCAACAGGACTAATCTTCCTGAAATGCAAATCTGATCATGTGATCCCCCAATGTATAACCCTTAGTCATCTGTAGAGAAAGGTCCAAATTCCCTACAGTAGTTTTTCCGATTTTTCCTCTTCCAGCCTTTGATGATTTCTCCAAATTTATCTGTGACAATTTCCTCCTTGCATCACAGCCATGTTGAATTATTCTCAGCTCTCTGGACAGAGCATCGTTCCTCTTGCTCCTAGATACTGGATCATGCTCTTTCCACTGCCTGGAGAGCGCTTTCTTCCCATGTCAGCTTCATGTTGCCTACTCTTAGGCATCCTTCAGGAGTCCTCTTTGGAATTACTTCTTCTGCCTTCTCGACTTTTCCAAGATCCCACAGCACCCCATCACAGTGCTTGTCTGCCTGTTTACAGGTCTGCCCCCTCTCCTAGGATGAGCATTCTTGCAGGGGGAATCCATAAGCAGTAGCCACTGCAGTGCTTGACACATAGTAGTTGCTCAGTAAATATTTCTGAGTTAATGTGGCTCAATTTTCAGCCTAGGGAGGGTGTTTGCCTGCTCAGGAGGCATCAACTGAAGCTCCTTCTTCATCACTTGTTCCAAACCAACTGATGCAACAGAAGACAGCAACATCTTTAATGCAACACTCACTGATGGGAACATTTAAACCTGCAATCAAGCATTCTTCTGTTTCCTCCGTTACTGGCTGCAGAAGTGGGCCTAGCACAGATACCCAGGAGGTACTGTTCCCAGCCACCCAGCACCCTATTTGGGAGCCAGAGCTAGCTCCAAGCTGGAAAAGAAATTAAAAGAGCTTCTTCATTCATTCCTTCCTCTCTTAAAACAAAAAACCCTTTATTGGCCTGTTTCCCATCTCCATCCAGTTCTACTTCAGTCCTCCTCAAAACTTGGACTAGTAATTGGACCGTGAAAAGGCCAGTCCATCTCCAGTGTGCCCTAGGCTCCGCTCCTTCACAGCACTTATCGACTGAGTCAGCTGCGGCCTCATCACTGAGAAAAACGGGCAGTGATATCTCTTAATTATACCAAAGTTGGCTTTTTCTGCTTTCACTTACATTCCTTGTGGCTCTCTTTGAACAGGGTTGTCAGCGGAGATACCAACAAAAAAATGTGTTGTCTGAAGTGAGCTTTTCTTGCCAGACAAAGAAAGCCATTTTTTGCTTGTCAACATGTGGTCTATTTGTTAAACGAAGACACGAACTCTGGCCTTAACTCAGCGCACAAACACGCACATCAAATAAATGTTGGCGAGGTTAACCTCAATTCTCCTCACTTCACAGAGAATTTTATCACTCCCTTCCTCATTTTCCAGGAGGAACTGGGACAATTGCCGCAGAATCTGCCAGCTTCAGGACAGTGACTTGGATTTTTCCGTGCCAAGGAGAACTGTGGTGGAGCTGAAAGGGCAAGCGTGCAAGCTCAGCTTTTACGTTGCACTTGCTGCGTGACCTTGGACAAGTTGCTTAATGCCTGCAACAGGCAGAGTTGTCAAAATACGACTCTCACTGTTCAACTGGGCAGGAGACCAGCTGCAAGCCGGGGTGAACAGGTGGGTGTGGAAGCCACTTCTCCACAACGGAGGGCTTCACTCAAGCCTAGCTCCCCTGAGACCTGTGGGTCCCTTGACCCCTTCCAGTGTCACGGTCCCTGAGTCCCAAGGACAGTGCCGTGCTGAAGTCAACCCTACTCCTTCATGGAAGTTCACTGTTAAACGTTCAGAGATTTTGTAAGTTGCTAGCCTGAAACTGGCCACTGTGGGAGAATTTATGCCAAAGTAGCTACAAACACTCCAACTCAAGGCTTCCAGCCTCTGACAGCTAGTTTTCTAGCACACCCCTGCCCAAAGCATCTGACTTTGAACTCTGGAATTTCAGACAACTCCTATGAATCTGGACCTGCATTCAGACTGCCGGACATCCCTGGAGTTTGATCATCTGTCCACTAACAAGATTGTCCTCATGCTGTCCAGCAGAGCAGGAACAGCTATGGGAGCAGAGTTTCTCCCCGGCAGACCTCCCTGTGGGATGAGGGGGATGGCGAGCTATGCTTCTCATCCTTGGCTCACCCTGGCTTGTATGTTTCTCCTTCCTCCAGTGAAGTCTATTTCATTTTTTAAAGAAATTTCTGTAGGTTGTTGGGGTACATGTGGTGTTTGGTTACATGACTAAGTTCTTTAGTGGTGATCTGTGAGATTTTGGTGCACCCGTCACCTGAGCAGTATACACTGCACCCTGTTTGCAGTCTTTTATCCCTCTCCCCTCTCCCAACCTTTCCTCCCAGTCCCCAAAACCCAATGTACCATTCCTATGCTTTTGTGTCCTCATAGTTTAGCTCCCACATGTCAGTGGGGACATAAGATGTTTGGTTTTCCATTCCTGAGTTACTTCACTTAGAATAATAGTCTCCAATCTCATCCAGGTTGCTGCAAATGTCATTCATTCCTTTTTACGGCTGAGTAGTATTCCATCACACACACACACACACACACACACACACACACACACACACACACACACACATATCACAGCTTCTTTATCCACTTGTGGATCGATGGGCATTTGGGTTGGTTACATGATTTTGCAATTGTAAATTGTGCTGCTATAAACATGCATGCGCAAGTATCATTTTCCATATAAGGATTTGTTTTCCTCTGGGTAGATATCCAGTAGTGGGATTGCTGGATCAAATGGCAGTTCTAGTTTTAGTTCTTTCAGGAATCTCCACACTGTTTTCCATAGTGGCTTAACTCATGCCATGTGCTATTTTGAAATCCATCCAGATCCCTTGTGCAATTGCAGGTGGTGACACAGAAAGGCAATTCAATTTGTACCACAAATAGACTGTCTTGCAAGATGCTTCTGTGCCTTGGTCATGCTCAGTTCAGAGCCTCCACTGTTCAATGGGGACATAATATTGATTTCTGAGGGTACATATGAGAGTCAAATGACCATTTGTGTGAGTGTGCTATGCAAACAGCAAAGACCCATGGAGACTTTAAACATTCACACACTCTGTGGTGGACAGACCATTGACGTGGCGTTGAAGAGTCTTGGATATGGGTCTCAGCATTGCCATTCTTTAAGAGGGTTACCCTGGGCAAGCTACTTAATCTCTCTTAATTTCCACTTTCTCATCTGAGAAATGAGTTGCCTACTTTATAGGGCTGTTGTAAAAACTAAGCAGAACAGTAGGGATAGCCATGTTTGGCTTAGATCCAGACATTCATTAGGTGTTGCAGATTCTAGTCCAATCTGAAAATTCTTCAACAACCCTAAGTCTGGATGCTAATTCAAGCTGAAATGCCAGGGCCTTGAGTGTTCACAAATAATTAAATATAAATTCAGTCTGAGGCCAAATGTTCATAATAACAATAAAGTTCTAGGAACCTTTAAAATGGAGAACCGAAAGGGTGATAAACTCAGGGTTAAAAATATTGCTTCCTCCTTGGGCTCAGATGCCTTTATTTGCGGGACGTAGATCATGGAGGGAAGTTTTGCATATATAGGTATTTGGCAAAGAGCCAAAACCACCCGATTATGTTTTATCATTAATTAAAATTTGCAGGAGGGCAACACTTCCGAATGGTGAACATAGCTTTTATTAGACTTGGCAAAAATAAGTTAGAAGTGACTGTGTTCAGTTGTGAATGAAGATAAAAGTTTTGAGTGTTTTCATTTAATTGGAATTAAAACACCATCATATACATAGGCAAATTCAGAAACACAGTCATGTAACTCTCTCTCTCTCTCTCTCTTCCCCCACCCCATCGCCACATAGAATCCATCGACATCAAATCTATCAAAAACTACTGGCTGGGCACAGTGTCTCACGCCTGTAATCCCAGCACTTTGGGAGACCGAGGCAGGTGGATCACCTGAGGTCAGGAGTTCGAGAGCAGCCTGGCCAACATGGTGAAAACCCATCTCTACTAAAAATACAAAACTTAACCGGGTGTGGTGGTGGGCACCTGTAATCCCAGCTACTCGGGAAGCTGAGGCAGAATTGCTTGAACCTGGGAGGTGGAGGTTGCAGTGAGTTGAAATCACGCCACTGCACTCCAGCCTGGGCAACAAGAGCAAAACTCCATCTCAAAAAAAAAAAAAAAAAAAAAAAAAATCTACTAAGAATGCTTATATGACCTGACATAATAGTTGACTACCAAGCAATTTATTTGGTGGCCTCATTACCATTTTAGAAAATTAAAATTTACTGGCAATATCCAGACTGATCATATAATGGTCTATTAATTCCATTCTAACAACAAACCAGGCTATGATCAATTTAATTAATCAGTAAGCAGTGAATGAGTGAATGTCTATGTAATCAGCCATATATAAGGCTAGAATTCAACTCGAAGAATATTTGAGTTGCTACTGTGTGTTAGACCCTGTCCTGGGCCACCACATTTGACGAATTACAGTTAGTAGGAAGGTAGGCAAGGACACTGTTTCTCAAAATGTGTTAAGTACCATCAAAGAGGTATAAACAATGTATAAAAGAGATCAAGTAAAATTCCATGGGCCAGGCTCAGTGGCTCACACCTGTAATCCCAGCACTTTTGGAGGCCTAGGCAGGTGGATCACTTGAGGTCGGGAGTTTGAGACCAGCCTGATCAATACGGTGAACCCTCATCTCTACCAAAAGTACAAAAGTTAGCCAGGCATGGTGGTGCATACCTGTAATCCCAGCTATTTGGAAGGCTGAGGCATGAGAATCTCTTGAACCCAGGAGGCAGAGGTAGCAGTGAGCAGAGATCGTGCCACTGCACTCCAGTCTGGGTGACAGAGCAAGACTCTTATCTCAAAAAAATAATCCCGCAGAGCAGAGTGTATCAGAAATGGGCCTTATTTAGATTAGCACTATCTGATAAAAATACAATATGAGCCATATAAATAAATTTTTTTCTGGCAGCCACGTTAAAAAAAAGTGAAAAGAAATACAAGGGATTTATTTCTAAATGAAATCAATACAAAGATTATTAAGGAGACATTTTCCATTGTTTTGTGTTTGTGTGATAAGTTTTGAAATACATCTCAGTGTGGACATTGCCTTTTCAGTAAAAAATATTTTATCTCTAAATAGATTAAAATGCATCATGAAAAAAGTAGATTCACCTGCCAAATTGTCCCAATAATGGAATGAAGTGTTACTTTTTAAGCTTAAAATTAGTTAAAATTTTAAAACTGCATTGGCCATATATGGTTAGTGGGTACCATAATGGACTGTGTAGAGGTAGAACCTCCTGCAATAATGTCAATGTTCCACTGGATGGTACTGCCTTAGAGTGTGAATGTGGGCTGCTCCTAAGGAATAAGGATAAAGAGGGTGTATCCCAGGAAGAAGTGACAGTTCAGGAAAAGGCTTATGTGTAGCTGTGGCTGCTGAATGTGGAAATAAACTGCGATGTTCATCTCAAGAAGAATTATTGAGCACCGAGCCTTTGGACATCTTAGATACTCTCTATTCCAGTTTTTCTCCTACACTGTAGCCCATGGTAAGTTTTAGTTATTGAATAAAACTGCTAGTTGCCTTAAAAGGGGGAAATTAAGTCCAGGTGCAGTGGTTCATGCCTGTAATCCCAGCAACTTTGGGAGGCCAAGGCAGGTGGATCACAAGGTCAAGAGATTGGGACGAGCCTGGCCAACATGGTGAAACCCCATCTCTATTAAAAAAATACAAAAATTAGCTGGGAGTGGTGGCGCACGCCTGTAGTCCCAGCTACTAGGGAGGCTGAGGCAGGAGAATCGCTTGAAATCGGGAGGTGGAGGTTACAGTGAGCAGAGATCTCACCACTGCACCCCAGCCTGGTAACAGAGAGAGACTCTGTCTCAAAAAAATAAAAGAACAGTGGGGAGTGGAAATTAAGCATATGTAAATTTCTGAGAAGACTGTAGATGTGGATAAAGGGTACAAAGAGAAGAAGTTAGACATGGATAAAGGGTATAAAGCAATAGATTTTAAAAGAGGTAAAAGAGGTAGAGGGCTAACAGCAATTACTGGGTTACCCTGGACAACCCAGTAAGTGCCTGATCATAAACTAAATCAGGCAACAGCAAGTAACCCTGAGTCTGCATTTCAGGAGTGGGGTGATGGAGAGGTGCTAGGGCTTCAGTACCAGCTTTCTGGTCCAGCCTCTAAGGATATAGCTTTGGCCTTCGCGGGTCTTCAAGTGAGGCAAATGATTATTAAATAGAATAAAACAAATTAAATTTCAAGACTATCAGACTCCTTGGCACCTATTTGCATGGGTGGGCATAAATCTCAGGTCCAGAGTATCTGGATGCAGGGAGACCTCTAAGAATCTGATGCCCAGAACACTGAGGAACATGGCAGAGCTGATGTAAATTACCCTCAGGTCTGACTTATGTTCATGACACAATCAAAGCGGAGTCCTGGTTGAGTGGTTTTCATGATTTAGTCTAATGATCAATGTTGGTTCCCTTTACAAAGAGCACTTGGTCCAGTTACATATTTCTTCTATCCTGGGTTAAAGATGGCCTTCAAAATGCCCATTCTACGAATTTATAGGGTCTTTAAAAAAGGATTTTCTGTAAAAAAGTATTTTCATTGGTTTTGATGAAAAGGGTTTGTGATGAAAGCAGAATCCCTAATAAGCATTTCATAAACGACTTGTCTTTCAAACTCAATATAAAACAGAATAAAATACATCTCCCAAAGACCTCCTTGCTGGCTTACAGATTTAAAGTCCCCTGCTCTCAATCAATTGGGGCCAAGAACTCAAAATCTTTAAAGATGCAATCAATTATTTATCAGCGAAAGTTGGTAAAACTGAGAAATTATTTATGGTCGAAATTTTGAAATAGTCATACTTTGAAGGGGGAAAGGGGAAAAAGCCACTTTGGGATCTGCATGTTCCTCTCCAGAGCCCACACTCTCAGCTCCTTCCTGCTGTCTAGAGTTCAAAAATGGAAGGAAAATCACAGGTACGAAGAAGTATATTCATGACTGGGTGTTTTACCCTGTCTTCCAAAACTGTGAGAGATATTCTAGGGCAGAATGTACCGTGGAAAAGAGCCAGAAATTAGGAGGCAAACTCATTTTCCCAGGGTTGGCAGTGATCTATCAGGTTGTCTCCTGTGTGTGTTTGGGGGGGTCATACACCCCCTCATACTCCCCACCTGCTATTTAAATGAGTAGCAGTGATTTGGAATCTCAGGGTTGTAATATGATTCCTTCGTATAATGGAAAAGCAGCTCCCAAATTCTAGTAGTTTAGCTACTCACCAACTAATTAATTACTTGGCAGATAGATAAATTATGTATCAGTCAAGACTTTTTCTCATCCCTGGAGCTGCCTGCGTAATCCTGCTGTGGGTATTCAGTTCTATACAGCAGGATATCCAACGGTGAAAAACCCTCCACCAAGGGCTAACTCGCCACAGCACCTTGCTTTTAATGTCTTCCTTCTTCAGGATATGAGTCTCCTTTCTTTAAAGGAGTTCAGGTTGTAATAAAATATGACAAAAAACCAAGAACCAGTTACTTACTTGTCTCCATTCGCCCTCTTGAAATGCAAGACAAATGATTTAAAACGCGTTTTTGTGCCAGCACGCTAACTCCTGTATCTTTTATGACAATTTTATACTTGGTTAAACTTAATTTTTCCAAACATTTTATTATGAAATTTCCAAATGCAGAGAAAACTTGAAAGAATTGTACAGCAAGCACCCATATGTTCACCGACTTATACTCTACCACTAACATTTTAATATACTTCCTTTATAATGTATCAGATATCGATCCATTGATCCAACCTTCTGTCTGTCTTATTTTTGAGTGCATTTCCAAGAATTGCACTTAATTTTAATGCTGTTTTAAAAAGAGAAGTTGTCAGTGAAGATATTTCTTTCCATGGAAGAGTATTCTCAGAATGTGCTTAGTATTTTCTGAGTGTAGTGGTTAAGAGCACAGACTCTGAAATCTCAAAAAGCAGAAACAAAACTTGGCTCTGCTGTGAACTAGCTGTGTGGCTTTGGACAGGTTACGTCACCCTTGAGTCTCATTACCTTCATTGGCATGCTAGAAAATGATCCTCATGTGGTTGTTATCATAAGAATTCAACATAATAGATGAAAAGTGCTTAGCACAGTGCTGGACAAATAATGACTATGTGCTGATATTGTCACCTCTTGCGTAATCCCACAAGATCAATGATTCTGTCTGTTTTCTCCTCCATTAAATTCCCAGCCCCTAGCAGTTCCTTATAAATAACAGATGCTGAATATATGCTTGTTGATATGAATTAGATTGAATTTCAGAGATTTTCCCTCCTGGGATGCAGGAACTACTTATTAATGGAGAGAGAGAGGCAAGTACAGGGGGTTTCAAAAGCCCAGGACGTGAGAAAGCTAGTGCAGGAAATGAGGTAAAAGCACAGGATGAAACGAAGTACGCAAAAAAAATAGATATATTAGTTTTGGTAAGGAAGCCGAAGAGATCAGTGCCCTGTCCACATCCCCTATGTGTCACCTTTCCACTGCAGACCAGCAGACTGGAGGCTGCTGTACAGTATCCTTTTTGTCGAAGGTTCTCCTCCAAACCTCAGCAGACTGTCGAGTTAGTGCACAGAGTGCAGGCAGACCTGATATGCTAGAGAATTTACACCCTTGGAAGCAGTCCTCAACCAATTACTGCTGGGAGTAGAAATATCCCAGTTGGTGTCAAAGTATCCCAGTGCCATCCCCTGGGGGTGCTTTAATGCTGACAGCGTGTTCCATACCACGTTTTAAAGTTAGCCCATGAGATTACAATCCAGTCACCCACAGGGGTAGCTGGCTTCATAAACAAGCTTCTCTCCCAGCTGCCTTCCCTTTTCTGTGTCTCTCCCTTATTTTATTATGAACATTTCTCCCACCTCTTAAATGAACTGCCTTCACTTGAATTCTTGTCTCAGGGTCCACTTCTAGGGGAAGCCAAAGTAAGACAAACGTCTTTATGCTTTTAGAGCTGCAGAACCTCTTCTTCAAATGGCATTCTATACCGAAGACTAGTAAGTAATATTTGTACAATGACACGTGTCCTGACTTAGAGATTTTTTGGGAGTGTGGTGGTGTTTGGAGGCCAGAGCTCAGCCTCTGTGGTCTTCTTTCCCTTCTCGCCGCCTCCCCAGCACTCACTGAAGACACCTACGTCCTCTTCTACAGCTCTGCAGAGCACAGCTTGTCAGCTGTGGTGGAGATGATGAGGATAAGACAGGAGATATAAAGAGTAATATAAATAAATAGAAACAAGCAGGAACAAAAAGGAAAATATGTACCTTCAAAGGCATAAAAAGCATGGACAAATAAATAGTTTTTGCAAAGCAGTGCAGTAATTCTACAAAAAACATCTAGAGGTTTCGAAGGCTCTTGCACATTGTCTAGTTAGTAGCCTACCACACTTAGAAAAGCAGTTGCTTTGTAGAGAATCTAAGTCGAGATCGAGTATGGGCAACACATAATGGGCTAAGAAGAGGTGAGTCCTCAGTTTGGAAACCAAATTGCCTTTTGAAACCATAATAAGTAAAAAAAAAAAAAAAAAAAAAAAAAAAAAAAAAAAATTGCAGAAGAATGTTCCCAATTAGCTACATGCTTATGAACCCATTGAATAGCTCAAGAAAAGAGGCTTGTGAGAAAACCCACCCAAATATACCCAGGAGGAAATTGTGTGTAATTGAAGGAAACTATAGGATGGCTACATAATGTATTGTCTAAATCTGGACATGACAGATTTGGATAACCAGTGTAAACTTGGGTTTTCCAGGCAACTGAAATGTGATTGTCCTTACTATAACTAATTAATGGAATTGCAACTGAAGGTATTGTGTAGTGGTGGACAGGGGACAAGACCATATTTCAGGTCAGCCATCTGTAAACTTGAGTGTGCATCAGAATCACCTAGAAGCTGTGTAAAAACATGGATTCCTGGCTTTAACCCCAGAGTTTCTGGCTCAGTGGTTTTGGGGTGAGATATGAAAATATGCATTTCCAGCAAGCTTCCAGGGGATACTTATGTAGCTGGTCCACAACCACTCTTGGAGGATTGCTTAAGACCAGCAGTCCTCCACCCTGGCTGCATATCTGAATCACCTGGGATATTTAACACATCCTCACATGGTCCTCACCCCCATCCCAGTGGAATCAATCTCTGAGGATGGAGCCCTGATACATGCATTTTAAGTGTCTCTGCTGATTGTGATGCATGCTGAAAGTTGAGAAGCCCAGGATTATCTAAAAGAAAACTGAAACGCTGGAATGCATCGTGAGTCTCAGAAACTGTCTGGGAAGAGCTTTGAAGAAGTGGGGACTTGGGTCCCTTGGCACCTGGCATCTTGGGCTCCCAGGAAACCTGTCTAGAAAAGGATCATCACAGTGATGATCTGCCCAAGGGGACAGGGCTATCCCTTTAGAGCAGCTCTGCTTCCCTTTATATCATATCCCAGACTCTTGAAAAGATTTTTGCTTAGAGAAAGGCATCTTTGGCACAGTGGGAGTTTAAAACGATAAATATAGTGGTTACCAGGATATTGGACTATCACTTCTTTCAATGTGCAATAAAGATCAATTTTTTTGTTTGTTTGTTTGACACAGAGTCTCACTCTGCCGCCCAGGCTGGAGTATAGTGGTAGGATCCTGGCTCACTGCAACCTCCACCTCCTGGGTTCAAGTGGTTCTCTTGTCTCAGCTTCCCAAGTAGCTGGGATTACAAGTGTGCCACT
Source organism: Rhinopithecus bieti (assembly GCF_001698545.2). Lineage (NCBI taxonomy): Eukaryota > Metazoa > Chordata > Mammalia > Primates > Cercopithecidae > Rhinopithecus > Rhinopithecus bieti. The sequence continues at coordinate 6,361,927 of NW_016803937.1, forward strand.
ATGCCGGCTAATTTTTGTATTTTTAGTTGAGACAGGGTTTCGCCATGTTGGCCAGCATGGTCTTGAACTCCTGACCTTGGGTGATTCTCCCGCCTCAGCCTCCCAATGTGCTGGGATTATGGGCATGAACCATGGTGCCTGTCCAATACTAATTTTTAATAGTCTGAGTCACCTTTGTCCAGATCACCACCAAACTCCCTTCTTAGTGGGTCTCTTTGCTTCCACTCCTCTCTACCACTCTGCTGCCACTCACCATTCTCTACAAAGCAGCCAGGAGGATCTTTCAAAACATGCAGTCTCCTGGGGAAATCTTCCAGTGGTCCCCTGCTGCATGCACGATGAAACCCCAACTCCTCATCCAAGGGCAGGCTGGCCTCTCTGACTTCACTCTCACCACTGCTATCCTTGCTCACTCTCTTGCAGCCACCCAGGCATGTTGCAACTCTACTACATGCTATTCTGTCCCACCTTCAGGCCTTTGCATGTAAACTCACCTCTGCCAAAGATGCTGTTCACCCACGTATTCCTATGACTGTTCCTTTCTCATCCTTCCAGTTTTCCCTCAAACATCAATATCTTCAACCAGCCATCACAGTCATCTGTGTAAAGATTCCCTCCTCCGTCTACTCCTTCATCCTGCCATTTGCTCCTTTTTTCTCATCTTCCTGTTTCTGATTTTCACAGCATTTGTCATACTCTGCAATGTTCTTGTTTCTGTCTTCCCACTAGCATGTTAGCTCTATTATCTGCTTCTTCACACCCAGCCCCAAGTTTAGAGTCCAGCATATAACATGTACTGTGTATTTAATAAACGAGCAGTTCAAAAGCAAATGCCATTAAGATCATTCATTTAACTAACCACCATTTTTCAAATTCCAGATTCACCAATGTCCGATACAGTAAGTTCCTCTTCAAATGTTTAATTTCTGATTCCCTTCTTCTTTGTTCTCAAGATCAACTTCCTTGTCCCTTCTTCTAAGTTACCTGCTCTGTAAACAACTTCTCCTGATAGTCCCAATCTGTAACTTATATCTCTTCCTCATTTGGAAAGAATCCTCTTTACTCCTGGCTACCCATTCTGTAAACTGCCACTCCTGCCGAAACAGCTTTTCCACTGAAACTACCCTTCCCGCCTTTGCTGTGCCCTGACATGCCCAAACATGCCTTGTACCACAACGGACACCTCTCCCTTCCTGCCTAATTAGCCATATTCAATTTTAAACAGTAACCAATCAGGTCAGTTTAGATTGTGCAGTCCAACTCCAGCCAATGGGGACAGGACACAGAAGCAGGGACTAACCGTGTTAGGGATAAAAACCCCTTGCCTCTTTTGTTCGGTGTGCTCTCTCAGTGGCCAGAAGTGCGAGCAGCACCCTTCTGTAGAAGTAAATTGCCTTGCTGAGAAAACTCTCTGCCTGAGTGCTAGTTCTTCTTTGCGGCACCGAGCACTTGTTTCTAACAACCAAAAAGTACAAACTGCTCAAAATTTGATTCTCCATGTTGACTCTCTTAAAGGGAGGAGAATGTATTGATGAGGCAGTATCAGTATTTTGGCACATTTAACAGTGACTATTTCTTCCTGGAAAAGCTATTGTTCTGATTCATGGGACAGTGTTTTCCACATCTGGTTCTGGATCTGGTTAGGATGATTTTATTCCCTTGATCTGGTTTAGTTTTTGGAAAACTGACCCAGTGATATGCTTGGATCTAGATATTTGAAAAAGAGGATCTCAATGAAGGCCACATAACATACCATCATCCTAGGGGGCCCTATCTAGTGATCATCTGAATATCATCTATAAAAGCAATGAGCTTATTTCTCAACCAATGACATCTTCCTGTGTAATTTCAACATCATCTACCGTGTTGATCTCCATAATATTCAAAACTGTTATTGGTTCTTTCAAATTTCCTCTTTTGTGTATGAATGATCTTCCAACATTCTTTTCATGACAAAACCATTTGGTCTCTTATTATAGAGGGATGAAGACTAATTCCAGCTTGTCACCAAGACAGTCATACTCGGTTTGCTTCCTGTGTGCTCACCTTTTCATAAAACATGTTTTGTCATTTGTTTTTTGTCTGACTTACCTTGCCAACATCTCTTGGGAAAGGCTGTCTCTGATTCTCTGGAATTAAAATGGGAGATACCACAATGGACCTCTTTTGTCTTGGTACAGGAGAAGTTCTTGCAAATTTAAATATATCCTAAAGGGGGAAACAAAAGGATTGATTAAAAATCTCCCATTGAAACGATGTATCAGTCTGCTCTGAGATAGAGTTCCTTTGTTGGGAAAGCATACAGCTGTTTGGAAAACGTTCATTGGATTCCATCAAACCCTATTAGCATTACCCAAGTACAATATTAGAATAATACTAAAGCTGACATTGTTATTCACTATAACTATCATAAAGCTATTTGAACCCCCAACTTCCAAATCATTCTACTCACAATGACAGTCTTGATTTATGCATCCCTCACTGTTTGCATATTACTGTTCTTAATCTGCCAAGCTACTGGATTACTTGCCTGGTCAGGAATCTGGAGGACTTGCTTAGATATAAAATTTTATTTGATTTATAGCCTGTAAAGAATTGGTTTTATAACAAATCCTAAGTGAAAAGAACAAAGTTAGATGCATCATATTGCCTGACTTCAAATTATACTACAAGGCTATAGTAACCAAAACAGGATGGTACTGGTATAAACCTAGATTAATGGAACAGAACAGAGAATCCAGAAATAAAGCCACATACCTACAACCAACTGATCTTCAATAAAGTCAGCAAAAACATATGATAGGGAAATGACACTCCATTCAATAAATGGTTTTGGGCTAAACACCCATATGGAAAATTGGATAATCATACACCTAAGAGTGAAATTGGACCCATAGCTTTCACCATATACAAAAATTAACTCAAGATGAATTAAAGACTTCAACATAAGATCTGAAACTATAAAAATCCTAGAAGAAACCCTAGGAAAAACTCTTCTAGACATTGGCCTCGACAAAGAATTTATGGCCTAGTCCTCAAAAGCAAACATTACCAAAAAAAAAAAAAAAAAAAGGACAATTCGAACTTAATTAAACTAAAAAGCTTCTACGCAGCAAAAGAAGCAATCAACAGAGTAAGCAGATGACCTAGAGAATGGGAAAAATATTTGTAAAGTATGCATCCAACAAAGGACTATTATCCAGAATTTACAAGGAACTCAAACAGCAAAAACGAATCCATTTAAAAGTGGGCAGGCCAGGCGCAGTGGCTCACACCTCTAATCCCAGCACTTTGAGAGGCCAGGGCAGGCCAATCTCCTGAGGTGAGGAGTTTGAGACCAGCCTGGCCAACATGATGAAACCCGGTCTCCACTAAAAATACAAAAATTAGCCGGGCATGGTGGCAGGCACCTGCAATCCCAGGTACTTGGGAGGCTGAGGCAGGAGAATTGCTTGAACCCAGGAGGCGGACATTGCAGTGAACCAAGATTATACTACTATACTCCAGCCTGGGCAACAGAATGAGACTCCAACTCAAAACAAAACAAAAAAAGAAGTAGGGCAAACAACATGAACAGACATTCTTCAGAAGGACACATACGAGGGGCCAACAGACATATGAAAAATGCTCAATATCACTAATCTTCAGAGAAATGCAAATTAAAACCACAATGCAATATCATCTTACACCAGTCAGAATGACTATGATCAAAAAGTCTTAAACAACAAATATTGGTGAGGCTGCAGAGAAAAGAGAATGCTTATATACTCTTGGTGGGAGTGTAAATTAGTACAAACTCTGAAAAACAGTATGATGATTTCTCAAATAACTGAAAATAGAACTACCATTCAACCCAGCAATCCCACTACTGGGTGTATACACAAAGGAAAAGGAATCATTATATCAAAACAATACCTGCACATGTGTGTTCATCATAGCACTATTCACAATAGCAAAGATATGGATTGAACCTCAGTGTCCATCAACAGAAGACTGGATAAAAAAAATGTTGGGCCAGGCGCAGTGGCTCACGCCTGTAATTCCAGCCCTTTGGGAGGCCGAGGTGGGCCGATAACCTGAGGTTGGGAGTTTGAGACCAGCCTGACCAACATGAAGAAACCCCATCTCTACTAAAAATACAAAATTAGCCAGGCGTGGTGGCACATGCTGGTAATCCCTGCAATCCCAGCTACTCAGGAGGCTGAGGCAGAAGAATCACTTGAACCCAGGAGTCAGAGGTTGCAGTGAGCCAAGATCGCACCATTGCACTCCAGCCTGGACAACAAGAGTGAAACTTAGTCTCAAAAAAAGAAAATTGGGATATATATATGTGTGTGTGTATATGTATGTGTGTATATATATTCTTAACATATGTCCCACATTTATAGATATAATACATATTATATCTTGTATATATATTTATATATTATTACATATATATATTATCAGTATAAGTATGAATTAATTAATATGTAATGAGATTATAATATACTATATTATCAATTGTATATAATTAATATACTAATATATTCATATATAATATTATTTATAATAATAATGTATAATTAATATATATAATATATGCGATATATTTAGTTTTAATATGATAATAATAGTATAGTAATAGTTATGTCTATACTACTTCGTTATATAGTATAATATAAGTTATACAATATATATAAAATGTGGGATATTGTTTATATAATATATATTTGTATATAATATATAAATGTGCATATAGGTATATATATATATATAATGTGTATATATATATTATATATTTATATAAGGATATATACACACATATACATATACACACACACACATATACACACACACACACAAGCCATAGAATACTACTCAAACATAAAAAAAAGAATAAAATCATGTCTTTTGCAGCAACATGGATGAAGGAGGAAGACATTATCCAAAGTGAAGTAACTCAAACAGAAAAATGCCGCACATTCTCACTTTTCAGTGGGAACTCAACAATGGGTACTTGTGAACATGCAGAGTGGAATAAGAGACACTGGGGACTTCAGAAGGTGGGAGGGTGGGAGGAGGGCGAGAGCTGAAAAAATCACCTGTGGGGTACAATGTTTGCTCTTTGGGTGATGGGTTCATTAAAAGGCCACCCTTCCCCACCACACAATGTGTGCATGGAAGAAACCTGCACTCGTACCCCTTGACTATTTTTTTAGATACTCTCCCAATAATAGGGAATTTTGCTCTAGGGTAATGGATAGGCATTTTCAAAATGATTATTCTTTGTAAGAGTCTTCAAAAAAATTTACAAAATGAAAAATAAAAAGCAACTCTCCTCATGGGTCACTGCAAGGTCCTTACACTCACAAATGAATAGGGATAAAGGGACAATCACAAAGTCCCAAACTATGTCAGACATTATGGAGACTCATATTCAGTGTATTGTCAAGGAACACGTGCTATTATTACGATTAGTGGGGGAACTGTTGGAATGCACTCTCCAAGTAGCATGTTCCAAGTTCAGTCATTGGAGTGGCACTGTCAGGGTGTTTGCTCTATGTGTAACTCATCTTTTTCATTAAATGTGTTCAAAATGAAAACTTTGTATCATTTTAAATAAAACGTTAGTATCGCTTTACATAAAAAGAAGGAAAACATAAAAATAAACTTGCTGGGCCGGGCGCGGTGGCTCAAGCCTGTAATCCCAGCACTTTGGGAGGCCGAGATGGGCGGATCACGAGGTCAGGAGATCGAGACCATCCTGGCTAACATGGTGAAACCCCGTCTCTACTAAAAAATACAAAAAACTAGCCGGGCGAGGTGGCGGGCGCCTATAGTCCCAGCTACTGGGGAGGCTGAGGCAGGAGAATGGCGTGAACCCAGGAGGCGGAGCTTGCAGTGAGCTGAGATCCGGCCACTGCACTCCAGCCTGGGCGACAGAACGAGACTCCGTCTCAAAAAAACTCCGTCTCAAAAAAAAAATAAAATAAAATAAAATAAAATAAACTTGCTGGAGACCTAATGACACTATCAAATTTGAGCTCAAAACTGTTGCCTATGGAAAGTTCTTCATTTTCCAGGTAAAAAGGGGCTAGTGTGGTGTTAAAGGGGTGTTAGCACCAAGCTGAGACTTCCTCCTTGATCTGATCAGATGACCGAAAGAGAATTGAAAAAGCATATCATTTCCAATACGCAAACTGATCTTCTTTAATGCCACATCCTAATTAAAATTCCCTTCTGCATCATCAGAAGTAAACATCTGAAACTTGACAACAGGTTCCTATCAAAATCATGTGATAAATAATAGTTTCATTCCATCTTTGCCCCCAAGGCCCCACAAAAGAATGCGTGTGTATGTGTGTGTGTGTGTGTGTGTGTGTGTGTGTGTGTGTGACAGTTTTAAAGGGAAATTTACGTAATACAATTCAAACAGGAAACAAGATAAGCTAAGGATCTGAAAGCATCTATAAATAGCCATTCTTTTGATTTTGGTGGGAGTATAAATTCATAGCACCCTTGTGAAAAGCAATCAGGCAATATTTATTTATTGAGAGTTTTATGAATGTACATATCCCTTCACTCTGTAATTTTACTCCTAGGAACGCATCCAAAGGCTACATTCAAAAGAAGAATAAAACTGTATGAAGGAAGATGTTTAGTGAGACATGATTTATAAGGGGCAAACATGAAAAACATCCTAAATGCTCCATAACAGGGACAAAGTTACATTTGGGTTTGTTAGTAGGAGATACTCTTAGGCCATGACCAATAAGGCAATTGTGAAGACCATGTTCCAACCACTATCATCATCACTCCATTGCCCTCACCATCACTACCCTAAACTACTATAGTAATGATACAGTAAGCATATGCTGGCCAATGCACTGGGCACTTGGCATCAGTCCCCTGTAATATTTTCAACAGACCTGCCAAGTAAATCTTATCCCTCCTTAATCAATGAAGAAAGTGCAGAGAGGCTGCATACAAACTGCTCCAATTTACCTAGCTAGCACAGAGAGTATTTAAGACAAACTATGTAGGAAAATATAGAATATCATATTGAATGCATTCCATTTTATATACACTATACTGATCACAGAAGAATATTAAAATCTCAATGAAAGACTAAGTCAAAGACACTTTGGTCTCTAGGTAGTGAAAAAGACTCAATATGCAGGCAAAGAAAACCGGATTCTGTATAAGACAGTGAGAAGAAAAAGAAAGAATAATGTAACAAACAAACAAAAAAGCCAACTACTCAAAACGAACCCGACCCTAAACAAAGAAACAGCATTGGCCGGGCGCGGTGGCTCATGCCTGTAATCCCAGCACTTTGGGAGGCCGAGGCGGGTGGATCACGAGGTCAGGAGTTCAAGACCAGCCTGACCGACAAGGTGAAAACCCGTCTCTACTAAAAATACAAAAATTAGCCTGGTGTGGTGGCACGTGCTTGTAATCCCAGCTACTCGGGAGCCTGAGGCGGGAGAATCACTTGAACTTGGGAGATGGAAGTTGCAGTGAGCCGAGATCCTGCCACTGTACTCCAGCCTGGATGACAGAGCGAGACTCTGTCTCAAAAAAAAAAAAAGAAAAAAAAAGAAAAGAAAATTATAGTGCATTGTGTTTACACAAAACTGGTATTTAACATCGATGAAGATTCTGTTGGTTTATTAAGGGTGACAAAAATAGGAAATATGTAAAATATACGTAATATCTGAATGTCATTCATGATAAAATATATCTTGAGCCTCAGATGAGAGCACAGTCTAGGGAAACACTTTAAAAAGATGTAAAGTTTGTGCAGATGTAAAGGACTGGTGAATGGGCTTCATTCTAGAGCAAACATAGCCTCAGCTCATGATGACAACTTATGTCTAAATGTGTCCAAAGTAATGACAAAGCATACTGTGTCATCAATAATGAACTTTGCATAGTGAGTCATGAAGTGCTTACTTGTGTTTTCATACCCACAAATGGGTGATATTTGTGTCCTCATGGGTGTCTAGAGTGGTCAGGTCCCTGAGTTCCCATCCTACCTCCGGTGTCCTCTCAGCTCACCAGCTAATCAAGTCCACAGCTGCCAGTCCATTTCCTTGATTCTTACAGCACATCCCAGAAGTATGGCAACCAGCACAATTGTGCTAATCCCTGGATCTAAAGTGACCAAGAAAAGAAGCAGGAGGCTCTGATTCTTGAAAAACAGCACCTGGAAGGGACAGGGTGGGGTGCTGCTGGATGAATTGATTGTAGAGAAGCCACCATGTGCATGTCGACTCTCTGGGCCCGCCGTGGTGAATGAATGAAGATGCAGGAGAGCAGAGATGCCCGCAGGAGGTGTGAGAGGAGAGAATCAGCGGCTACGTCAGCCTCAGAGAGGAGGCCAAACACTGCTCCCCTCGAGGCAGGACACAGAGGGGTTGAAGGAAATTTTCCCATCTGGAAAGGAAGATAATTTGCCTGTCCTCTAGGTTATCAGAATGAAATGAGAAACTGCATTTGAAAGTGGTCTGCACTCTCTAAAGAACTGTAGAAAAGTGAAGGATGAGTCTTATTAACACCAGGACGGAGGAAGTGAGAAAATGACGGTGAGCCACTCAGCCCCTGTGAGGAGTGAGTAATTCGGCTGTGGGTGGCCTAAGGCCAGATCTGAAACACAGACACATGTAGACACGCAGCCCCTTCCAGCTTTCCAGATTCATGAGACGTGTGCAGATGTCAAATGTTCTCTGTGACATTAAATGCACACACTTATACACATGTGGGTTTACACACACACCAGAATCCATTTGATAGACACACATAACACACACACTCGTGAACAGATGCACATGCAACAGACATGCACCAGCTGCCTAGACCCAAGGACATATGCCCCACACCTTCGCACTCCCAATGTGCTGAACACAATCCCCTCAGTCACAGGAACAGACACAGGCACGCAGAGGTGTGCAGAGGAGAGTGAGGTTCTGGGGCCGCTGCCAACACCAGACCATGTGTGTCTCCTGGGACTCCCCCCACAGCAGTCTCTGGACAGTGATCCACAGCATCTTTAGCCTGGGTGATCCGAGGCCTGCGGCAGCCTCATCCAGCCTTGCTTCCGTCAAAGGGGCAGTGCTGTGTCTTCAGGGAGCCTCACGCATTCTGGATTCTATTAGAGGAGGATTGTCATCCCTACACAAAGATCTCTGGTTTCACGCAGCTAAGCAGCGTCTTCATCTTCCTGTCTTAGGGCATTTGAGGTTAAAATCTCATTTGCTTTCCTCCCTGTTTCTCAATCTCAGGGGAAATTGAAAGTGCATTAAAAGCAAGTCTGCTATCTGGAAGCACCACATCACTCAGCCCCAAAGAACATATTTGAGAAATAAAAGGGAGAACCCCTGAAACCATGAGGGGCAGAGGAGGGGTTGAGGGTGGCAAGGGAGGGTGGAGGCCAAGGGAAACAGGAAGGTAGAAAGAAAAAAAGAACACGAGAAGAAGCGAGAGAGTAGATTCATATTAACTAAATCATTCATTCATTCTTTCATTCATTTCTTCAAAACGTATCTATCAAGCCCTTTCTCCCTGCCAGGTATAATCCTAGGCATCTGGGTTGGTGCAGTGCCTAAAAGAAGCAAAGCCCCTGCCCTCATGAAGCTTCCATTCTAGAGAGAGGGGGCAAACTATAGAAAGAGAAAGAGAAGAACACATGTGGCTCAAGAGAAAAGATCAGCAGGGAGGAGGCCTGGAAATGCTCAGGGGGAGAGGGTGCTGATGTTTTAGATACGGAGGCGAGAAGGGGTCCACCGAGGAGATGACAGTGGAGAATGGAGGAAGAATGCGCCAAGTGGGCAGGGGGAGGAGGTACTGCCAGCAGCAGGAGCCTGCTGGGCATGGCGGAGCTGCAGCATGGCAGCTGCGGGCTTGGGCAAGGTGAGGGCTGTGAGCGGAAGGAGACAGTCAGGGCCTGGTGAAGGGAAGTCAGACCCTGGAGAGGCACGCAGGCCATGGAGAGGGCCCTGGCTTTTACTCCGCGTGAGCAGTGAGCCATGGAAGGGTTTTGAGCTGAGGCGTCCAGTTGCAATAAAAAATATCATAGCTGCTTTGTGTGGAGAATAGACTTAAAGGGATAAACATACATAAATTAGTTGGATTTCCTCCTTCTCCCAGGTCGGTCCTAGGATAACAAGCTACATTCACTGTGGCTCAGTGCTCATTGTCCTACAGTGATTTGCCTGTCCTCTAGGTTATCAGAATGAAATGAGAAACTGCATGTAAAAGTGGTCTGCACTCTCTAAAGAACCTACACTGTCCTACAGAGAACACTCAGGCTCCTCCTACAATGCAAATCTGAGCATTTGATTTGAGGAAAGGGAGAGTTGGAGTCAATTTCTCTGGCAGGAGCCCTTCTCCCCGCAATAGTTTAAAAGGACCATTGAGGTATAATTTATGCACCATGAAATTCACCCGTTTTAAGTGTGTAACACAATGATTATTACAAAATTTACAGAGTTGTGCAATCCCCACCACATCTAATGTTAGAGCATTCCCACCACCCTTAAATGAAACCTCATGCCCATTAGCATTTACGACACTCCGCTTTACGACAGCCACTGGCAACCACAAATCTACTTTCTGGCTGTATGTGTTTGTCTTTTCTGGACATTTCACGAAAAGACCCCATGCAATATATCCCCACAGTATTTCGATGAACTTCACCCTCTTTCATTGTTGATGCGAAGACTAAACAGGTAGGGCTGCAGCGCCATCCAGTGACTGGTCAAGGGTGTGTCAAGGTCAGCCTCCTGGCTTCCAGGTGGGACCATGCTTAGTGGACATCCCAGGCCGCATCCCTGCCGCCCAGGAAGATTGAAGCCTCCAGGCACCTGCAGTCAACAACTCCTCCATCAGCCTCCTTCCCTACCCCCTCCCCCTGACCTCCCTCTCCGCCAGGTGTGGATGCTGAGACCCCCTCCCCAGTTGCGTGGTCTGTTTCCCGGGAGGCCAACCTCTGACACCTGCCAAAGCATGGTGCTCAGTGTCGAGAGACCAAATGGGAAGGGTGTCCCAAAAGTGAAGAAGTGCTCACTTTTGTTATGTCTGCCAGACTGGCAATCTACAGCTGGGACTGCACTCCAAGTTTTGTCTGTCCCTGCCCCTTTCCGTCACACCCGGCAAAGGGCATAAAAGCCTTCCCTAACAGCCAACTGGAGGAAGTGGTGAGGTTTGAAAGGAATGATCCTACTTCCTGCACACCTGAACACAAGGCCGTCCGGACGCAGCTTGACCCGGGCTGACTACTTGTTGGAGGATCTCCTATATATGCCGACATTCAAACAGGGAAAGAGTGTCCAGATAATTCACCTGTCCTCATTCCCTCTTTCTGCCCTCCTGGACCCTGGCTTTGCATCATAGAACAAGTGATAGGGAAAATAGTAAAACCTATAAAGAAACCACAAGCCTCTATCATCTTTGTTCCCTCTCCTACTTTCATAACTTCTGGACAAACTTGCTCGCTAAGAGGAGATATTTTAGCAAGACAAAGCATTGCAGAAGCTGAAATACGTCTTCCTGGCAGTCAGGGAGTTAAAGGAGAACAGTGAAAGGTGAGACTCACGCAGTCAGCCCAGCCCAATTATGGACAGGCTTGTAAGTCAAGGTAAGAAGATTGGATTTGCTTTCAAGGCAATAGGGAGCCTTTGCAGGCTTCATGCAAAGACATGATGCTTTGGGTTTGAGTTCAAGGACCTGAGGGTTATTCCACTGAAGGGTTTGAAGCTTATATTCTAGACTCAAGATGATATAACCTGGTTCCTTCTAACCTTCATAACCCTAAGATTTGCCTGGGATGCTAGTCCTGGATTCACCAAGTCTGCCATAGAAAATACTGTCATTTATTGAGTATTTATTACATGCCAGGCACAGTACTAAATATATTATAGTATTATCTCACTTAATACATTCAACAACTTGCTGGCAGAACCACCATGGCTGTTTTCCTGAGGTTAAAAGATGTAAGAGACTTATCTCAAGTCATTCATCTCTTTGACCTCTGTAACTCCAGAACCGTCTGCTCTAAAAACACTTTGCTATAAACCTCCCCAGGGTTGCTGCTGGAGACTACCTTTTCAAGGAGGTCCGTGCTTGGCTGCAGAGGTCTTTTGACCCATTTACTCAGGTATAACTAGATAATCACATCTTTAACATTTTCCCAGAGAGAACAAATCTCCAGCCCCTGGCTAAAAGGAGCTACCTATACTGCAGGGGACAGCTTAATTGTCTGCAAATTTTGCAAATGAATGGAACTGCAGAAGCCAATCTCCAATTTATTCCATTCTTGCAGCTGATCTCATTGTGCTAGAAAGTTGCTGGGAGGACAGTTCTGTGCTACTCAATTCACATTTTGTATGCAATCAAACACATGGTTCAGGCAGCTCTGCAGTACCTGGGGCGACATTTAAAGTTTGCTTCATTGCCTCCTGGGGCTGAAGTTTGCCTACTTAAGGAAGAAAAACCCAACAAATATCCAACTTTCGGCAGCAAATTTAAAAGGCTGGAGAGGCAAGATAGAAGCTTACTAAATTTCCATCTATCTATTTTCCCAATATTCTAGAGGCCAAATATCAGCAAAACGAAGTCACCCACTGCAGATTTACTGTATAAAGTTATGCTGACAATAAAATGTGGTGACATAGAAATTATCCGTTGTTAGTTCTTCATATCGTCTTATGGCAGAGGGTGTTAGGGAACTCATTTTAAAGGGTCAGAGAAGATGATGGTTGGTGATTCATAGGATGGCATCAAGCCAATCTGTTGTTGTTGTAAATTACACCACTCAATGCTTATCAATGGCCCCCAGACAACCAAGAGAAATGGGTGCGAGCCATTGTTACCTTGCGTCTTCATGCATGCATCCTTTTCAGTAGGGACAGCCAGCAACGTCAGAAACAGCATCTCCAGTAATGAAAGGCATACATCAGAGGCGTTGGGGATGGCCAATCTCAAAATTAAAATAAAAAATGCATAGAAGGTCCAATAACCAATCATCTGAATCACCATCTAGGAATCATTACATTACATTCCTAATGTAATGAATATCTCAGTCATTTCCATTGTTACATACGCTTCGGGTAGAAAAGAAATCGCTTTGCCCAAAGAAGTCAGTGGAGAAAAGTAGTAACAGGTTTCATCAGGGGAGTCTGAAATTGGAGTGTTAACTCCAGATGTTCTCTCTCCAGCAGCCAGCGAGATCTTTTGAAAACATTCTTCTCCCCCTCATTAAGCCTACAGGGTATATAGGCTTCCCCTTGCCAAAGGATCAAGCCTCTGGGTTTGCTAAAGGCCAGGAAGATCCAGCAGGCTTGGCTCCTGACTACGACTCTGACCTCAGGTGCTATCACTGTGCTCCTGGCTCTGCTTCTCAGCTGCACGCACCCTCTTCAGATCCTTCAATTGCAGGTGCTTGTCTGAGGGCTTCTCACCTTGTGACTTCCTTTCTTGCCCCTCCCCTCTTTTGCCTGGTTAACCCCCCACCCATCACTCTACTCTCCACTCAAGCACCACTTCTAGGCTTCCTCAGTCTCTTTTGCTATAAGGATTGGCTGCACTTTGCCTTTTTCCCCTAGAGCCCTGTGTCAGCTTCTGATCACACATTCATTCAGTGCCACTGTGTCATCAGTGCTAGTCTTCCACACAAGGCTCCCAGCTCCATAAGGGCTGACCCTACATCTTCCTGGTCGCCGCTGAGCCCCCGGTGACTAGCACAAGACAGGCATAGAGCAGGTGTCTAAAAAGCACTTAAAATATTACTAAAGAAATTATGAAATAAATATAGGGTATTGTAAGAATTTGAGTAATCCAGGTAATGGAGTTAGCACAGGAGCTGGTGCAGAGTATTTGCTCCATGATTGTGTCTAATAAATAAATGAGTAGGATGTCGGTGATTCCACTTTGATTTCATCTTTAATAGAGCAATCTTCTCTCTAATACGAGTAAAACTGCCGCTCTCAGTTGGATTCTTTTATCCTGGGGTGCTCAATGCTTTGTGAAGTAACCAAATTTAGAAAATGTTTAGAAAATTATCCCTTCTGTGAAACCAAAATCTACCGCGGGGGTGTTGGTTTTGTTTTCTGGAGTTGCATGGACGTCCCCCCTTCTTCATACCATAGCGTCAGCTGTCTGAAGTCAATCTGGTGTTGGCTCACGCTCCCTGCGTTTGCGTTCCTTGTAACTTCTGCCCCCCAAACACCACCAGTTCCCAGAATCGTCTGTACTGGACGTGGGTTCCACACGTTTTCCTCCTTTATAAGTGCTGTAATTTGTAAGTTGGTCTTAAAGTTCCTTTTCAAATACCCTGAAATTATCCTAATAGCCAAATATGTTCACTACAAAGTTGAGAAATATTTTTTAAAAAATAAAGTGCACAGTGCTCATGAAGTTCTGGTAAATAGATATATTGATGCTAAAGAAAAAGGTACAGATATTTTACTGAAAAACAAAAATGTAACTATGTTTGATATTCTTTAAAGTGTTCATGCTTTTCGACTAAGTAATTTAACTTCTAGGAACACAGTGCAGAGAAATAATCAAAATATACACACATCATACACTCAGACAGGCATTTGCTATAATATTATGAGGAAACTAACAAAAAGGAAGTAAGCACATTACCCATCAAGACGAAGAGACAAAGGGTTAATTACACCTCCTTTTTGGCTATTTCTTCTAACTCCTAACCCACAAACACCTAAAACACATGAAGCCCTCCGAATAGAAAATACCACATGTGTATACACATACCACATAGAAACACAAATATCTAATCACCAAGAACTTCCTCTCACTTTTTCTCTCTGTCTTTCTGTGTCTCTGTCTCTGTCTCCCTCTTAAATCCTGTTTGCATGCTTTAGGATAGGTGGAATCCACAGACAGGGGAAGCCTGGATCCCTGAATGTCTTCACACAGTGCAGTTCCCTGCCAAGGGGATTCGTTTGTTGTTAACTGCTTGTTTGCTAGAGTAATTAGCTTGCTCTAACTGATACCTAGACCAAATACACAATGATTGCATGTGTGAATAAATGAAACAAAAATTAATTAAAGAAGACACAAAGGTATAGAAATCAAAAAGGAAACCCAGAGGTAGGTAAAAGAAAAGTAAAGCAAAGCGGAGAGTTCTAAAATTACTGTTTCCAAAAATGGAACAAAGCCCTAGAACTCCGGAGACGTATTTCTCCAAAGTTTTACTAAAATTAAGTGTGTATAAGAACATTTGTGCACATATTGATATTTAAGGAATAAGAGTTATTCACTTCCTTGATATAGTGGCTTAGCTCTAAATATGCATTTAACATGCATGAGATCCAGGAAAACAGGACTGAATGCTTCATCAGGGAGAAGTTCATATAGTTTATTTCTCTTTCTCTTTAGGTTTTTGATATTCTATAAAATGATGAAACTATGAAATAGAGAGAAGGAGTTATTTTTATGAATTCTTGTTGAAGTCAAGTTATGATGATCTACTGATATGATCCTAGGTTTTTACGATGGCTACAGCAAGTGCTTCCCTGCGTCCCATCTCAACTCCATTCTCCAGTCCACTGCCTGAGTGCTCTGATCAAACATAAATGTAATTATGACACTCCCTTATGTTAAGTCATTCACATGCTCTAGTGGAGACTCTAACTGTCCTAGTGTACCATGATCTGCTCTCCCGAACAGTCAGCAACTCTCTCCCATGTGATCTACACCACAACCTCACGATCGACTTCCAAATCCTCAAACAAATCGTGCTTTCACTCACAATCCTTCTTTGCCTCCTCCATTTGGCAAACACATCAACATTATTTATGTTTTAGTCTAAATGTCACCTCACCCAGGAAGTCTTCCCTGACTCTCTACTTTAAGTGCAATCACCTTATTTTCTCTCTAGATTCTCCCTGCACACTGGACATTCTTCTATCATGGCACCATCCAATGGTATTATATCAGTAGAAGTTAGGGATTTTTTTACTCTGCTCCTCCCAAGATCATAAGCACATTGAAGGCAAATTTTATTCCTTGTCATTTCTGTTTTTGCCATTAAAAGCAATGGCAAAATCTGCCATGACTTTTGCAACAACCTCATACATACATTTAGGGGTTAATGTACCCAGGCAACAGATATTTATTGACCATTTTCCACTGACCAGGCATTGTGGTGGTTGCTGAGTAACAAGAAAACAGGAAAATTCCAAGTCTAACCCAAGGTCCCGGGGTTTTGGGGGTATGTCCCAGGTTCTGAAGGTTTTGGGGTATGCACTGTGAAGAAGTAGCCACTTGTAACTGTTTGCACCTTGGTTTTTGTTGTTTCAAAATTTTCAGAAAGAAGCCCAACCCTGTCAAAACAAAAGCTAGTTGGATCCAGAGATGTCTGATTTGGAGATGAACTTTGGTTATCTATCTACATGACCATACTACAAACGGCACCCCGGGAGGAGCTTATTCACCACTGCTTATACATGAGTGAGTAATGTAGAGACAGTAAGTATGTAGAAGTATGTAGCAGCACGATCGGTGAATGAGCGTGTGCTGCCTTTACTCCACCTCTACATACAATGACTCAGCTCGCCAGCCCAGTAAAAGCCCTGTTTTCATTTGTGTTCTGGGAGGCACTGCTTTGGGAACTCTCTCCAGTGCTTTTCCTCATTGCAAGACATAAAATCCCTTGTCAAATCCTCCTTGGTCATGGTTATTGGATTGTCACCTACCAAGTGACCAAAACCAGCTGTTGTGTGGTTAACGCAAGCTACCCTGTAGCTTTTCATTTTGAAAGACAGACACCCAATTAAACATCGTAAGTGCCTCTTGAGTATTCTAAAGAAGCAGCAGTTGATGGAATGATCAGAAAGTGAGATGTGCAAGTTTTTGTATAGTATGGACCTAGGGTAAGCAACATGATTGGAAAGGAAGAGTGTTCAAAATTTGTTTACTTTTCATGTAAAAAAAAAAAAAACAAAAACAAACCTAAGTCACCCCTGGAAGAAATGACTGGCAAGCTAAGAACTGGCAGATATGCAGAATTTATTCAGGTAGAGGCAGTCAGCAAGGGGACAATGTTCTATGCTTGGGGAACGGCATGAGAAAAGGCTCAGAGGCAGAAGATGACCAAAGACCAGAAGAGCTGGAGCAGAGGGTAAGGCTCTAAGAAGCTCTGGAAGAGGATGGAGGGCAGGAGAAGCCAGACCTCATCCATCTACAAAAGATTATTTGAGGTCCTCAAGACCATAAGAAGCCACTGAATGTTTTTTTTGTTTGTTTGTTTCGTTTTGTTTGTTTTTGTTTGTTTGTTTTTGTTGTTGTTGTTATTGTTGTTTATAAAAGATGGAGTCTTGTTCTGTTGCCCAGGCTGGAGCACAGCGGCACAATCTCGGCTCACTGCAAGCTCTGCCTCCCGGGTTCACGCCGTTCTCCTGGCTCAGCCTCCCGAGTAGCTGGGACTACAGGTGCCCACTACCACGCCCGGCTAATTTTTTGTGTTTTTAGTAGAGACGGGGTTTCACCATGTTAGCCAGGATGGTCTCGATCTCCTGAGCCACGGAGCCCAGCCAGCCATCGAATGGTTTTAAGCAAAAGCTTGGGATCTGTCTTCGCCTTTGACCTATCCCTCTTGGAGCTAAGGGACCATCCTGAAAACATATTTACTTAAACAGACTTTGTTTTCTGCTACTTGTTAGACTTAATCCAGCTCTATATTTGAAAAGTTGAACCTAAAAATGAAACAGCAACAGAAAATAACCCCACGTATTCTACCATTTGCTCTAAAATGTCAACTTTCCCACGTTTGCACCGCTAGTTAAAAAATAAAACAAAAACATATGCTTCGGATGAAAATTTGCCAAACCACACTTCCAAGATGCAATCGCCACTGAAATATTTCATGAATCTAGCAGGAGCAATAACAACACAAATCAAGACTTGCTAGTTCCACTGGAGGTGAAAAATGTTTTAAACATGTTTAGATTCTTTAGTCGGAAGTCCATTCTACCACGTGTGACGGTGATGAGAATATAATGGATACAGTTTCCCTCTATCTGCTCTGGCACTGATAACATATGCATGTTAAATAGCTACCTGTGACCACCTGGAGGCATGTTGCAGCACTCTACAGATGGGCTTGTTTTTCTAACACACATATGTACTCCTGCCTCCACAGCTGTGTTAATTTGAGCATGTATTCTAGACGTGAGCACATGTGATCCAGTTACCATGCTTCCCTCATCTGCCTGACATCATAAATGTCTGGCTAGCCTTTGAGATAGCCCCTGTTAGAAATCCTGCACTTGGAAAAACAATTCTTTTCAATTCAGTGGGTATTTATCAGGTGTTTGACATGTACCTTCCCCATGGCACTGTCACCATAAATGATACATGACTATCCACAGGCACCTAAAACTCAACATGTCCTAAACTTAATTGAAAACGCTGCCCTTCCCCCGACCCCTTCCAAAGTCATGGGGTTTCCTGCCTCCCTTTTCTCAGCAGTTGAGGGGTAAGGCACTCACATCGTATGAATGGCTTCTTTGGTTCCCACCATACTGAACCCACGAGGGGTTGCCAAGTCCCATAGATTCCACCTGGGAAAACTTCCCAGGAATCCATCCCTTCCCTCCCTATGACCACATTCCCTGCTATGATCCTCATCTTTTCCCTGCTTTACTGTAGGCCACCTGAGGGATCCTCATGACTTCTGGTTTCCTTTTTGTATGTGAGCCCACTGGACAGTAGAATCACAACGACCAGGACCTCAATTCTCTTAGTCTGCGCTCCCCAGGAGCAGATGAGGATTTGACAGCAAGTACTTTATTAGTGGGTCATCTCAGGAAATGTGGGTAGGAGAATGAGGAAGTGAGGCAGGGAGGGGAAGGGAGCCGATGAGGGAAGCATTAACAAGCACATTCCCACTGGAGAATTCCAGGAAGCAGGGCAGAACCTGTGACTCGGAGGGGCAAGGGAGCTGGGGGATTTATATTCCAGTTCCCATCAGTCATTTACTGAGGACTCTCCTAGGGATGTGTACGCATTCTCTAGGCTTGTGATAAGGCAAAGAAATGCAGAGACCGGCCTGATGTGTTCTCACTGTAAAGCCCAAGAGATACAGACAAGAGACAGCCAAGGGTCCCCAGCAAAACCCTGCCTTCGAGCCTAAAATAGCCTGAAGGCTGAAAAGCCGGACTGCTGGTCCTGGATGAAGCCCACCTTTTCGCGACCAACTCTTCCTAAATAATGTCCACCTGTGCACTGGTAGGATGGGGCGAAGCCTAAGGAGGTCTGCGCCCTTTGCAGTGGGGAGGAGCCTGGCCTCTCTAGTTTCTGTGGTAACCTGGGATTCAATCTGTGAGGCAGGAGACCTGCAAGCAGGACCCTCTCTCGCTTTGCTGAGAGTTATTTTTTCCTTTATGTCCAATAACTTCTGTTTCTCACCCTTGTATATGGCTGTGAGCCCACTCTTTCCTGGTTGTTTGACAAGAACTGAGTTTTAGCTGAACTAAGGAGAAAGTTCTGCAACACAAAGATACACAGGTGGGGCATGGACATCTAATAATCATCCTTCCTCTGTGGTCCTTTGCCTCCTCCATTGCCACAAGCACAGTGTATAGCGGAGGTGCATTGTGTGGCTACTTCACAAGCATGGTCTTAACTACACACCTGGGGAATGAAGGAAGAGAAAGAGATAAAAAGAAAAAGAGGGGCCGGATGCGGTGGCTCACGCCTGTAATCCCAGCATTTTGGGAGGCCAAGGCAGGTGGATCACGAGGTCAGGGATTCAAGACCAGCCTGGTCAAGATGGTGAAACCCCGTCTCTAGTAAAAATACAAAAATTAGCTGGGTGTGGTGGTGCGTGTCCGTAATCCCAGCTACTCGGGAGGCTGAGGCAGGGAATTGCTTGAACCCGGGAGGCGGATGTTGCAGTGAACTGAGATCACGCCAATGCACTGCAGCCCGGGCAACAGCGAGAGACGCCATCTCAAAAAAAAAAAAAAGAAAGAAAGAAAGAAAAGGAACAAAAGTCAGAGCAGAGAATGAATTACGTGATTGTAAAAATAAATAAATAAATAAATAAAAACCCCACCTAAAATTCCACTCAATAAGCAAATGCCCCAGAATCAATATACAGTGAGAAAGAGAATTCATCTGTCTCTTCACCTGCTTTCAGTTCCTCAGCCTCTCATACTGTGAATGCTCATTGCACTGAAGAGGACTCCAGCGTGTAAAGCTCAGATGAAAGGCTCCTAAATGCAAACTACTTCCTCTGGTGTCGAGTGGAGAAACAGAACTTGTCCTGTACTGGAAAGAAGGCTGGCTGCATTGGTCTACCTGGGAGATAGTGCGTCAATCTCCAAGATTTTTTTTTTTTTTTCTCAAAAATTTAATTCATTTACTCAACAAGTATTTACTGAGCACCTGTTATGCACCAAACTATTTATACTAGCTGAGGAGAGAATCACCACCACCACCACAAACAACGAACTCTTTCTTTTTCAAGATTTCCCTATAGGGGTCCCTTTTCCTGGTTTCTCTGGCCAGAAAGTTGGAAATTCAATGGTAGTCTTAGCTACCTGCCTGGCCAACCCCCTGCAGTATGACTAGAACCCAGTCCCAAGGCAAAGCCAAAGAAGAAAAAAAATAACCCAAGGTAGGAAACTCTCCTCAGTTAAATCATTTCTCCAAGTTTTGACTCCCTTCAATCCACCTATCCAACTGGTTTGGTTTGCTCTTCACAGTTTTCAAATGTGTGTGTGTGTGGTGTCTGTCTTGTGTGCGGGGTGTCGTGCCTGCATGCAAAGCTAGAGAAAATGTGTCTGTCTGTGTGCCGGGGTGTGTGCTGCATGCATGAGTGTGTGTCTGTGTGCGGGTGTGTGCCTGCATGCACTTGAGTGTGTGTCTGTGTGGGGCGGGGTGGTGTGGGCATGCATGCACTTGAGGTGCGTGTCTGTCTGTGTTGCGGAGGTGTGTGGGCCTGCATGCACTAGAGCCCGTGTGTCTGTGTGTGGGGTGTCTGCCTGCATGCACTTGAGTGTGTGTGTGTGGGGTGTGTGCCTGCACGGCACTTGAGCGTGTGTCTGTGTGGCAGGGTGTGTGCGCTGCACGGCACTAGAGCGTGTGTCTGTGATGCGGGGTGTGTGCCTGCCACACTAGAAGCGTGTGTCTGTGTGCGGGGTGTGTGCTGCACCGCACTTGAGCGTGTGTCTGTGTGTGGTGTGTGCCTGGCACGCACTAGAGCCGTGTGTCTGTGTGTGGGGTGTGTCCTGCACGGCACTTGAAGCGTGTGTCTGTGTGTGGGGTGTGTGGCCTGCACGCACTTGAGCGTGTGTCTGTGTGTGGGGTGTGTGCCTGCATGCACTTGAGTGTGTGTCTGCCCAGAGTTTTAGCTTAGCATTTGGTAGGAGGGATGGCCTATATATTGGGCTCATACTGCCACACCAGATTATACTTTTACTAAAAACAATTCTTCCACATAGAATAGGTTCATCAGAGAAACTCCGAAAAATATATTAAAACACAGAAGAAAAGTAAATTTATTTACAATCCTGTATCAGACAAACAGAAGAGCATTTTAGTTGACTTCCTTCCAGGTTGTAACACACTTTTTGCTTAAGTTGAAATGGAAGGCTGTGAGCAACTTGGTATTTTGGTTTTTGAAACTAATGATGCTTCCCAAGTTTTCTTTCCTCCCATGTCACAGATTCTGTAAACACAATTTTAGTTGCTGCACAATACAGCCTGTGGATGTATCAACATGTATAAACCATTCCCTTGATATGCTTTTTTTTTTTTTTTTTTTTTTTTTTTGAGACGGAGTCTCACCTTGTCACCCAGGCTGGAGTGCAATAGCACGATCTTGGCCCACTGCAACCTCCGCATCCCGGATTCAAGCTATTCTCCTGCCTCAGCCTCCCAAATAGCTGGGATTACAGGCACGTGCCACCATGCCCAGCTAATTTTTTTGTATCTTTAGTAGAGACAGGGTTTCACCATGTTTGCCAGGCTGGTTTTAAACTACTGACCTCATGATCCGCCTACCTTGGCTTCCCAAAGTGCTGGGATTACAGGTGTGAGCCACCGTGCCCAGCCTACTTGTATGTTAAGTGCTTCCAATTGTTTCTTACTATAAATAAAAGGCAAATAAAGTGACATTGTGGGTAGAGTTTAATTTGCTTGCTTGTTTTTCTCTAATGAGAATTCCTTAGAATGGATTAGCAAAAGTGGTATTACTGGATGAAAGACTATGAACATTTTAAAAGTCCTGTAACATACTGACAAATCACCCATCACTGGAATAAAATCATCACTGGCAACAAATTTAACCTTTCAAAGGCAGGACACTGTTCCAACACATTTCTCTGATCACAACTTTTGTGGTTCCAACTACATCTGTGTTGCCCAAACATGCCACACTGTATCGTGACTTCACGCCTTCATTGTGTCATTTCTCTAACTGGGATACCATCTTCGCTGACTCACTCCTTTCTCCCTCCTGGTTTTCACTACCTGCCTGATAACACACAGATACACAGACATACACATGCACAACAATGGGTGCCTGTTGTACGTTATGTGTGTCATTCTTCAGTACAGGTTAGACGGTGATTTGGGGGTAGTTTCTATCAACTGCTGGTTTCATCTGCCAGGTCCCATTACCATGCAAATGAAGGCTTTTTTTTTTTTTAACTTTAACAAGTAGTATTTATTTAATGCATGATATCTAAAATCACATGGCAAGCTCTTTTTTCTTTTTCCTAAGGGAGTTTTTTGAGTTTCCCTCTCCTGAGGTGGCCCCAGAGAAGAGAAAATCCTTGGGGTTTTACCTAACACCTGAGGCATTTAATCATCGGATTGGAAGGGACACTGTTCTTCTCTCCCTGGCAGCCCAATTGCCACATTAACTGGCAGAAGGCAGTGAGTGCTGGCTGTTGATGTGGGTGGTGTAGCCACCCTGCACTGAGCTTCGACCTCACATGTGGTGGTTCCAGGGGAGACGGAAATGGTGGTGGATGTCACTGGGTTATTCCAGGACAGACTCAGAGAAAAACAGTGCTTGACTTTGTACCGAATACAAAACCAGGGGTCTTTTTATTTTTTCATTCTTAGGAAAACTCAGCTTCTCAGGTAGAATCTTATGGTGATCCCGGGGAGAGCGGGCCCCAAACTGACTTTTCCAACAAGGGTGAAATCAATCCTCCCCTTAAAATAGCTAATGCATGCTGGGCTTAATACCCAGGTGATGGGTTGACTGGTGCAGCAAACCACCATGGCACACGTTTACCTACGTAGCAAACTTGCACATCCTGAGCGTGTACCCCAGAACTTAAAATTTAAAAAAAGGAATGCCAAAAGAGAGAGAGAAAAGAATGGCACGTTCCTTTCTCAGATAAAATGACAGAGGAAGAAGATGCAGAGCACTGTCCTTGTATTTATGAAAAGGAAGCACTCATTGCCAGAACCCGATCGATTTGGTCCATTTTTCAGATCCTTATTTCTCCTGGTTTTATCTACATGGCTTATTTCTGTTCGTTAGCTTCTTAATGTTATGGCTGCGAAGTCTAAAATTAGAAAGCTGTTTCCCATACTAACCGCCAAAGTCAATTGCCCCCTTTGTTCAACCAGTTCTTAATATCTCCTATGATTGAAATTCAACATTATTCTGCTGAAGGAATTATTCACAATATTTAATCTAAATTACACCATTTTCCCCCTTGTAAATTTCTTCTTTCATGGAAGCCTCCCCCAAACCTCAAGTACTATTCTTCTTCCTTTTTTGCTAAAGACATTTTAATGAAAACACTAGGGTTACCTTAACCTACTTAAACGATCATCTCTCGTTTATGTGGCTCTCTTTAGCGAAGTCCCGAATCAGCAAAGTGTCTTTCATTGGCCTCTCTCCTCTCTCTGCTCTGTGGTTTTTGCTGGATTACAGAGCCTCACACCTTCATTCAGCCCCAACCTCTATTCCACACCATGCAGTTTACATCAATAAATTCTTCACAATAATGTACGCAACGTCTCACGTCTCCCCACGTCATTGATTACTGTGTCCTTTGAAGGTTCAAAGGTGTGTCAGATCCACCAGGAAAAAGAAGGAAAAGTTCCACATTTGATATTCTCCCACATCTAAGGTTTCCCTGGGCCCAGTGGTTTTGATGTTAGGATGGTAAAACAACAACAGCGTTAAAAAGAGACGAGAGTGTTATAAATATTCAATGGTCATGTAATACTTATTCTTCTTTAAAAGACAGAAGGACCAGTCTCCTTTTTCAAAGTCAGCGTTGGCAAACACAGCAACTGTTTGATAATGAAGCTCTGAAAAATCTATTATGGGACCAAGAGAAATTTGTCAGCATCCCAGCTATTCTGTGGACTTTCCCCACAGGACAGGAGTAATTTTTTATTTCATTTGTCCACAAATACTTCATACTGAATTCTTTGACTGTTTTACAAGTAGGAAAATTTCTTTAAAAATCAATGTCTTCTAGAAAATGAGAGAGCACTTACTGTGAATTAGGCACTAAGTCTTGCAAACATTTTCCCCCTTTCATACACAATTTCTGTGATGTATCCCATACTACAGATGAAGAAAGTGAGGCACAGAAAGGTTGAACACTCTGCTCAAGGACATACATACTTCTGGTAAGTAAAGAAGCCAGTATTTGAACCCAGGCCACTCCACTCACCGTCTGGACCATCACCCACTCTACCTCTTATCTCCTGCATGTGCTGTCTTTCCACATTAAAAGTTTAATTAGCCAGGCATGGCGGCTCACACCTGTAATCCTAGCAATTTGGGAGGCTGAGGTGGGTGGATCACTTGATGTCAGGAGTTCAAGACCAGTCTGGCCAACATAGTAAAACCCCATCTCTACTAAAAATACAAAAATTAGCCGGTGTGGTAGCACATGCCTGTAGTCCCAGCTACTCAGGAGGCTGAGGCAGGAGAATCGCTTGAACCTGGGAGGTAGAGGGTGCAGTGAGCTGAGTTCACTTCACTGCACTTCATCCGGGGCAACAGAGTGAGACTCTGTCTCCAAAAAAAAAAAAAAAAAAAAAAAAAAAAGTTTAATGCCTATAATCCCAGTACTTTGGGAAGTTGAGGTGAGTGGATCACTTGAGGTCAGGAGTTTGAGACCAGCCTACCAACATGGTGGAACCCCATCTCTACTAAAGACACAAAAAATTAGCTGGGTGTGGTGGCACGCTCCTGTAATCCCAGCTACTCGGGAGGCTGAGGCAGGAGAATTGCTTGAACCAGGGAGGCAGAGGCTGCCGTGAGCTCAGATCTTGCCACTGCACTCCAGTTGGGGTGACAGAGCAGGACTCCATCTCAAAAAAGAAAAAAAAAGTTAATTAACAGAGGAATTTTATTCACTATCTCTTCCAGTTCAACCTATATGTATCAAATTTATCATTTTCTGGTTAATGAGCTCCTCCCGATCCAAAATACATTCACAATATAAGTGTTTCTCACCCTCTTACCCTTATCCAGATCCCACCACCTTGGTCCAAGCCAAAATCATCTTTTCCTGGATTGTAGCACAATCCTTCTAACTGCTCCACAGCTTCTGACTATGCCTCCACATCCTCTGCCTCACCACCCTCTCCCAGGGTGGCCAGAGTGGTCCTGTTAAAACATGAACTGGGCGATGTCCCTCCTCTGCTTCATAGCTTCCAGTGGGATCTCCTAGCACCTGGAGTGAAGCCAGTGTCCTTATTCTGGGTTACAGTGTGTCATGTAATCTCATGTCATCTGCACTCTGCCCCTGTTACTGCAAGCTCCCCTGACTCACTCCAGCTTGGTCCAGGCACAATGGCATGCTGGAGCACACCAGACCCATCCCCACCTCAGGGCCTGCAGCCTTGCTGCTCTGCCTGCCTGGGTATGTCTCCCACTAGATAGCCACATTGCTGTATTAATTTCCAATGGCTGCTATAACAAGTCCTAACAAACTTAGTGACTTAAAACAACACATTTATTTTCTCACATTTCTGGGGGTCAAATGTCCCAAATAGATCTTCCTGTGCTAAAATCAAGGTGTTATCAGAACTGTGTTTCTTCTGGAAGCTGTACAAGAGAAGTTATCCTTGCCTTTGCCAACTGTTAAAGGCTGCCTGCATTCCTTGGCTCATAGACCCTTCCTCCATCTACAAAGCCAGCAGTTTAGCATCTTCAAATCCCTTTCTGGCTCTGACACATTGCCTCCCTCTCATAAGGACTTTGGTGACCACATTGGACCCAAAACATAATCCAGGATAATAACCAAATCTCAAAATCCTTAACTTAATCACATTTGCAAAGTCTATTTTGCCATATAAAGTAACATATTCATGGGTTCCAAGGATTAGAATGTGAACAACCTAGGGCCTTTCTTCGGTCTTCCATAGCAGTTCTTTCACTTTCCTCAGACCTTTCCTCACAAGTTACCTACTCTATGAGCCCTGCCCTGGCCACTCTACCTACGATTTCCTTTTTTTAAATTGAGATGGAATCTCACTCTGCCTCCCAGACCGGAGTGCAGGGGCATGATCTCAGCTTACTGCAACCTCTGCCTCCCAGGTTCAATTGGTCATCTTACCTCAGCCTCCCCAGCAGCTGGGATGACAGGCACGCACTACCACACCCAGCTAATTTGTGTATTTTTAGTAGAGATGGGGTTTGACCATGTTGGCCAGGCTGGTCTTGAACTCCTGGCCTCATGTGATTCCACGTGCCTCAGCCTCCCAAAGTGCTGGGATTACAGGCATTAGCCACCATACCCAGCCTCTACCCAGTATTTCTAAAACATCCTTAAAATTTCATTCCCATTCCTGTGCTTTATTTTACTCTTTTTTTTTTCTGCAACATAACAATCTAACATACTAAAAATATAAATTACTATATATAATACATAGAGTATATAAGCATATATATGACGTTCTATATATACTACACATATATAGTATATAAGCATGTATACAATATACTATATATAATACAGACAAAGTACATATGTGTATATGTATACATAAGTATATATACATATAGCATACAGTATATGTGCATGTATGTATATATACATATCTATATATACTCTTCTATTAAGAAGAGAAAAATGATACATAAATATATATTATAAATGTAAGCCCCGTAAATGCAGGAATTTCTGTCAGTTTTCCACAGCTGTACCCCCTGTGCCTAGACCAGTGCCTGGCATATAGTAGGTGCTCAATCAATATTTGACAAATAATTTTTGTCCTTTACCATGAACTGAAATATAAAGGATCTCAGTCATATAGGAAATGAAAAATGAGAAAGAATTCAGTCATCCATGATTCACTGAGTACCTATTATGCGACTTTCACTAGTTAAATGATGTGTGAAATATAAAAATGCATCAGGGGAGGTGTCGAGGCTCCATTTATGGTGGTAAAGGTTGTATGCTGCACAAAAGTCCTTGCAGGAAGTGGTTGAGGGCTGAAATTTACCCTGCATTCTGCAACCATATGCCCATGGGCGCTGCAAGTGTATGCCCTAAGGGCATGGCTGTTTCTAACTTGCATGAAGGTGTGGTCGAGTCTATCTTACCCTGGTGCCACTCAACTGGCTTGAGTTAGCCGGAAATTCTTCTGCCAGTGGATCATTAAAGCTTTTTAGATACAGCAAGAGTAGGTTATTAAGGTGAGAAGAACTGAGACGAGGTAGACAAAGGCAGTTTTAGACATGGGAAATGGTGATGAGGACTACAGGACTATTGCCTTCCACCTAGGAGCACAAATAGGGTTCAGCTTCTGCCCGCTGTAGAAATATGTCTTGGACTGTAAGCTGGAGAATCTTGGTTTCTGTCTTGTCTCTAAACCAATGCTGCATGAAATGAAAACCTTCACCGCCCTCTGTGAGCGTCAATTTCCTCTCTTCAGAAATGGGTGAGATAATCCTGCCCACACAGTGAAGTCTTCCCAGATCTCAATATTCAAAATATCTGATATCCCCAACACTTCCTATTTCCTTTCAGTGCTTTATTTGCATGTGTGTCCCTGCTTTCATCTACCACACCACAGATTTCACTGATTTCTATTTTTGTTTGTCTCTCCCACCCCCATACATAAGATCCATGAGGCAGGGATTTAACTTTTATCTTTGTTATTTACCTTTCTATCCTTAGTAAACCAGAACAGTCCTTGGCACCTGGTGTGTGCTCAGACAACATATGAATCGAATGAGTGATGAGTTAATCTAGTTGAAAAGTCTAAATGAGCCTATGTGGAGCAATGAAACCCGTTGAGATGCTAAATTGTGTTTACTGACTGTTAGCAGAAACAGAGATTGTGACTGCATGATCAGGGCAGTAGGCTGCACGCTAGCTTGGCTTTGTAGGACAGTGTGGATGCTTTGAATGAACCAAGTAGGAACTCCCAGACAGAAAAAAGCATAAAACAACAGTGATAACAGTATCACCTCCTCAGTCTCTCCCTGCGTCTGGCGCTATGCTAAGCACTTTTCAAATGAATTATCTCAACTAATACTCAAAACAGCATTTTGGTAATTACTGTTATTAGCTTCATGATGCAAATGAAAAAACTCAGACACAGGTAGGTTAAGTAATTGGCCAAAAATGGTTCAAAGTCAAAAGAAACACGGATTAAAACAGTGGAAGCATGGGCTGTTATGTTAAGGATTAGAAGTAATATGTGTAGGCCAGGCACGGTGGCTCACACCTATAATTTGGGAGGCTGAGTCAGGTGGATCACCTGAGGTTAGGAGTTCGAGACCAGCCTGGCCAACATGGCAAAACCCTGTCTCTACCAAAAATACAAAAATTAGCCAGGCATGGTGCCAGGTGCCTGTAATCCCAGCTACTCTGGAGCCTGAGGCAGGAGAATCACTTGAACCTGGGAGGCGGATGTTGCAGTAAGCTGAGATCGCACCATTGCACTCCAGCCTGGGAGACAAGAGTGAAACTCCATCTTAAAAACAAATGTGTAAAATGAGGATTACAATACTACCTACATCATAGGATTAAGTATAAAATGTGTATGTGTACATTTACATAACAGTTAACATTTAAAGAGCACCTACTTTCTATAAACACACTTTGTATGAGATACTGTTCAAATGTATACTCTAATATATGTAATATATATCTTAGAATCTTATATATAGGATCTTATATATCTTAGAAGTTAGATCTTATATATATGAACAGTATCTTTATATGTGTGTGTGGGTGTGTATGTGCATATATATGTATGTGTGTATGTATATATACATACCCACACACATGGGTATATATAGCATTCTTCAAATGTTAGCTATTATTTTTCTTTTAAAGTACATTCTGTCATGACATTTGTCCTGTACCTGAAGAGACTGTCATTATTGGCCTCAAATAATAAATGGCTAGTTTAGATTAAGCTGTGTAGTCTCACAATTAACCTTTTTTCCCAGCACTCACACCTTATCTGTTTCAATGTTCCCTTGATTCTCCACTCGAAATGTTTTTTATCATAATCAAATTGCTCAAAATCAGTAGTAAAAATAAATTCTTGAGAGCAGCTGGAGGGAAAAAGACACATGACACACAGAGGAAAAAGAGAAGGATGACAGCAGACGTCTTGTTAGCAACAATGCAAGTCAGAAGATAGTGGAGTGAACCGTTGAAATGCTCAGAGAAAAATAAAAATGTGTCAACTCAGAATTCTGTATCCAGTGAAGATATTCTCCCATTATTGAAAGCAAAGGTAAGACTTTTTCAGATGTATATACTAAAGGCAAAAGAATTCATCACCAGCAAAACCTCACTGTAAGAAATACTCAATAGTCCTTCATCCAAAAGAAAAATAATATCGGATGGAAATAAGAATCTACACAAAGGAACGAAGAGCCCAGAAAATGGTGGATATGTGAAAAAATATGCTTTTTTTCTATGTCTTAGAAGGAAAATTGATTGTTTAAAGTAAAAAATAGTAACAATGTAATGTGGAGTTTATAACATATGATCAACTATGATATCAACTATGATATCAACGTATGATAATGTATGATAAAAACCAGAGGAGCAGTAGTGCAAAGGCTAGGAAAGGAGAAAATGAAAGTGTTTTATTGTAAGGTTCTTATACTATATGTGAAATGCTATAATATTATTTAAAGCAAACTGTGATAAGTTAAAGATGTATACTACAAATTCTAAAGCAACCACTAAGATGACAAAGAATATTTCTTGAGGCTACACTTTTCTGCTTGGTCTCAAAGATTATTTCCTCCTGTTAAGAGCCAGACCCTTAAGACAGTGCTCTCTCTTATCTGGACCATCCCAATAGCATCCTAACTTGCCTTCTTTCCTGCCCTGAAGTCTCATTCTCTTTCATTCCATCCAGATATGCTTCTTGACTAGGCATTATAAAGTATTTTTTTTTCAAAAGTTACCTTTAAGGTAGTACAGAGTAGGTCCTAGGTGGATATTTTTTGTAAGAAGGAATGAACAAATAAAATACTGTTTCTTCTTTGTGGAATGTGCTCTACTCCACCTTCTTAGCATGATATTAACGGCTCTAAAATTGGAGCTGAGAAAACTTCTATAATTTCCTTTTTCTATTGGAATCATCTACTTTACATCAAATGCAACTAGTTGCTCTTTACTAAACAAATTTTACATTTTCCTGCTTTTGTATATAGCATCTGTCTCACCTGGCATGCTCTTCCCACATAAACTCTAAAGATGCTGCCTCTTCACAGATGCCTTCCTTGGCCATCCCAGTCAGGCAAGTTGTGAAAGTTAGGAAGGAGTTGTCACCCAGGCATCCATACTGATTACCAGGGTATTGGCTGCACCAGTGAGATCATCCTTACAGCCTTCCTTGGTAACTCTGCTGCAATTATGCATGGTTCAATATTTTATAGACTGTGATCATATACACACTGATTCTTTGACTTTACCAATTACAAAGTTTTATTTAAATATAAAAATAGAAGACTTGTGTTATATTTGGCAGCAACCCCATAATCTTGAGCTCTCTTAGGTCTTTTTAAGGAATACAAAGAACAAAAGTTATGAGGCAAGATAAGCACTATAACAGATTAGAGACAATGTGAGATTATTTGGATTGCCAAGAATTCTTATCCTATGAACTTCGTAAGTTCTTAGGCATATGCAGAAATGTTTCATATCTGTTAGACTCAATGCTTCCTTTTAATAATAAAAACAAAGGCGACTGAGTCTCCCTCCTACATGGTGATGTCAAATTTTGTTGAGAAAAACTGAGTTTGAGTGAGTTTGAGCAACTTGTCCACAGTACACAGAGAAACGTGACAAGGGTGACTGGTATTGATTTGAGTCTCTACCAATAATTCTCCAGAGGTACATTCAATCTTGACATGATTCAAAGGACAGGATAACAATATTTTTCTTTTCAACAGTGCTCAGAAAAAAATATTTTATGAGAATTAGTAAATATTGTAACATGACCCTGACTTTCAAAGGCATGGACAGTTTTTCCTTTAAACAAAAACTCAGATATTAAACTCCTGGTATAAAAAATCATCATTTTCAAGTGCAAACTGAACAATAGCCTTCAATCTACTCTTGCAGTTGATTAGAAGTAAAAGTGAAAATATTGCACATAATTAGCACAGTATTGTTACATAGGCTACCTTGTTAGTCCCCTCCCAGCACTTAATTGCACTCAGTCCAAGGGAGTTAAACCCCAATCCACTCACTTTGCATTGACACATGACTGGAAAGCACAGCTTCTCACATTAAGGATTTAAATTTGGGTTCAGCGAGATATTCAGTCCTAAGAATTGAAATCATGAGTCATGGTGGCAATAAAATACTCATGAAATGTAGTCATAGCCCAAGGATAATTTTTCTGTAATTGCACTTTCATTTTTGTGATCAATCCTTTAGCTATGGTACAAAGAGGATACCTTCCGTCTTATATTTCAGTAGCTATTGGATAACTTCCCCAGGAACAGGGGAATTAAGATATGCAGGTCCCAACTGCACAACCTTGACTGAGCCTTCTCTCTAGGATAATGTTTGATATATTCCTGTTTGGTTTCTGGGCTGCTGTCAGGTAGAGCTGCAGACTAATACTACAGCTCATGATGGTTGGTTGCTGAACTCCTGAGACCTGATGATTAACTTTTATGAGATTCACAGGGACGAAGTCCATACACAGCCTGGTACGCAATGTTAGCTAGTACAGGCTCATGCCCTTACAGAGTTGTACCTGTAACTCCACATATTTCCACCATTATTCACATACGGAGTTCTTGACCTGTTAAGTTCGGCACAAGGTGACCGCAAACTTACCCATGGCATCACACCCTCTTCCTGGACCTTTCCCTTGTTGCTGCCTCCTAAAGACATGTTCAACTTTTACAAAACTGCTAAAAACTCTGCCTTCCAGTGAACTTGAACAGATCCCCTGAAACCAGCATTAATATCGCCTTTTTCTGTACTTACGAATATTGTTTTAAGGGCTTCTCTCAGTGCATTTTATTCACTGCATGCCTCTATTGCCTTTAAGAAAAGACATATTCTAGAGTCTCTGTGGTTCATTCCACAGTGAGAATCATAGATTCTTAGGCAAAACATACTGCTCTTTAGAAACTTAGTGAACTTGCCTTTTTGCTACTATCCTCTGAATTCATGGTTCTGATTCAGTTAACCACGCTGTACCTGCCATTTCAACTAACAAGTTACTGCACCTGCATTGAGCATCTACCATATGCCAAGGATTTTGGCAAGGTGTTGTGTACCCAGATACATAACCTTGAAGAACTCACAGTCTATTGGGTTAGAAAAATCACAGAAAGATAACGTGATGATATATTTGCATTATAACATAGATATTAATGCCTTTGAGAGGATACACCAGTGTCCAAAAGTGCGGTGAGGATAGGTATGAGGTATCTCAGGTGGGAGAAATACTTCATCACTGATAGTGTTTATAAATTGCCAGCAGAAGATGATGAAACTATACAGCATTTAGTTTTTTGTTGTTTCATTTATCTGTTTTTGTCTCTACCTGGAATAGATCATTACTATACCAGCACCATGTTGATATACCAGTGGACATAAATATCGAGATGAAAGTTTTGGGAACAATGAGTGTTTTGGAGAAGGTATATATGATTTTTACTATTTCTTCCAACTCCATGATGTCATGTTGGTAGCTTAGCAGCAGCCACAGTGTCAGTATTTACACCACAGTAACTGGCAAACACTGGCAAAAATCAGGGTTATTTTATTTCTGTTCAGAAATCTTCTTATTGAGTTGACAAAAAAGTTAATTTTGCGGGGAAGAGTGGGATTTTTCCAAACAAAGAAAAGAAGAAGAAATGAACTGCAGACTGCAGATACTGCTCTGATGATTAATCCTACAATAGGATGTCAAGCTTATGGAAGGTGTACACAGGATGATCATCATCAAACCAGTTTTTAATAACTTATAGAGTTAATTGTGATTGAGATCTCACTTATCTTAAAAAGAAGGATCTATATAGCCAATAATTTGGAAGCTATAACCATAAAGGAAAATATTTCGTATGCCCACTCCTTGACAAGTGAGAAGAAAGTCACCAACTTTAAATTTAAACTATACTTTAAGGGGAAGACAGTTGTCACTGGTTATGAAATGCTACTTCAATGAAAACACAGGACGGTGTGATTTGCTTCTCTGATCCCTTTATTTGGAACTGAAGTATTCATTCATTCAGGTACTGGGATGTTGGTGGCTGACAGCTATAAACTAAGAGGCCTTGCCTTCTGCTGAAGAGACCACTTCTCCCAAGATTATACCTCCTTCCTGAAAGCAGCCTACATTCAATGACTAGTCAATGTGGAGGCATAAGACCTCAGCTCCTTGTTCCAAGTAAGGACAACACAGAAGGATTCTCCTCTTCTTAAAGCTCTCTGCAGGGTCAGTTGAGATCTCTGTTGTAAGCACACCACAGCCCAACTTCTCTCTCAATCCAACCTTTCATCTTTCAGGCCTGAAAATAATGTGTGTTACTCCTGAGAACATGTCCCAAAGTTTCCCTCTTGTCAACCACCATGGGAGAGGCTTTCCTAGTAACCCCACTGCAATGACAAAGCGGGCAAAGCAGGAGTCACAAGTGCTCAGATGTCTTCACATGCAGCACAGACCAGGCGTGTTGGCCGTGCCTGGGAGCTTCTCCATTTTCTACTTTGCTTTGCAGTTAAGTTGAAGCCGTGCAACTAGAATTTTGTAATTATTTGTTACAACAATAAGGATAATTGCTGACTAATATATCCTGAGTTTTCATGGCCCCTGATCTTAAAATGGGTCCACCTCTTTACCCAAATTTTGCCTATTCATAAAAGCTCACCTCAAAGATCACCTTCTCTATGAAACATTTCTGTAACTCTTCTCTCCAGGCTATCACTCGCTTGCTTAACCTTTTCAGGTATTTCCTTTCTGCCTCTTTTATGGAGTTCCACTTCTTATCAATACTATTGCAAGTGTTTTCTTTCTGGGAATTTCCTTCACTTGTTGATTTTGGTATCCATTTATTTCCATGTCTTAAATATGCTTTCTGACTGAGAATTCTTTGAGGGAAGAATTCCTTGAACAAAGGACTGAGAAGAAGGGAGGGGAGGTACAAGCTTCTAGCAAATGCAGGCATGACAGTATGCATGGAAGAGACCATGTGCTTTGAACTGATTCCCATATTGTTGGAAAGAAATCAGCATATTAAAGTACTTATTGGTGGGCTGGGTGCAGTGGTCATGCCTGCAATTCCAGCACTTTGGGAGGCCGAGGCAGGTAGATCAATTGAGGTCAGGAGTTGGAGACCAGACTGACCAACATGGTGAAACCCCGCCTCTACAAAAATGCAAAAAATTAGCCAGGCATGGTGGTGGGTGCCTCTAATCCCAGCTACTCGGGAGGCTGAGGCAGGAGAATCGCTTGAACCCAGGAGGTGGAGGTTGCAGTGAGCCGAGACTGTGCCACTCACTGTACTCCAGCCTGGGCAATAGAGCAAGACTTCATCTCAAAAAAAAAAAAAAAAAAAAAGGAAAAAAGTACTTAAAGTACTCACAGTGTTTCCACAGGACAAATCCAAATGTGTCCAACTGGAGAAATCCACGTGATAGAGTTAATTATTTCAATAATGTAAGAAGGGTTGGAGAAGACAGAAACTAAGTAGGGAATGAGGAAGAGACAGAACAAGAAGTTCGCTTTACCAGACATAGGCAAAGACTGATGGTTTCTTTTATAGATGGAGGTTGAGTGAGTCCAGAAATTGCTAATCAAATGAAATGAGCAATAACAATGAAGGGAAATAAAAGATATTTTATAACCATCTCTGTGCTCACATTTTCATTAGTAGATACTACCACAGTGTCTTCCTTACTAACTTGGGGAAGGTTTTAGCTTCCACACAAAGCGTGAGCAAAAATACCATTACCTTTATTTTTATAAATGAAACAGTTCTGCAAAACTTTCAGATCTTCACCCACATAGTTACTGAGAAATGTTATACTTAAGAAAAATTAATATACTAAATTTGGAGTCTCTTGGGAGATTCTAGATTTGCTGAGTGAATCTAGATGAGATTGGCTTCCTACTCTTTGGGGTAATAATAGCTGTATTTGGGAAAAGCTGGATATACCTGAATTTCCAATAACCCAGAATAAACAGAGAAAACAGAATTGTACAACCAGTAAGAGGGATAGCAGTTTTCCCTTTAAAGCGGCAAAGGAAGAAGTAGCAATAAAAGAAGACAGGAAAAAAGTAACAAAGACAGACAGATGAAGCTTGTTTAAAGCTTCTATTGATTTGCACTATTTTATTATATCAGCATGGTGCTCAAAAGGTACTAGGGCTGACAAGTTAAAGAACTCTAGTTAGAAAGTTCCAGATGAAGGTGAGGATGGCATTAGCATCTGCCTTGTTTTAATCATTTAAGACTTTGCGCCCGGGCGCGGTGGCTCACGCCTGTAATCCCAGCACTTTGGGAGGCCGAGGCGGGCGGATCACAAGGTCAGGAGATCGAGACCATCCCGGCTAACATGGTGAAACCCCGTCTCTACTAAAAATGCAAAAAATTAGCTGGGCGTGGCGGCGGGCGCCTGTAGTCCCAGCTACTCGGGAGGCTGAGGCAGGAGAATGGCGTAAACCCGGGAGGTGGAGCTTGCAGTGAGCTGAGATCAGGCCACTGCACTCCAGACTGGGCGACTGAGCAAGACTCTGTCTCACAAAAAAAAAAAAAAAAAGAAAAAAAAAAGATTTTACGTCTTGAAAGTATCTCCATCACTACAAGGGAGCCCAAATGATCTGTACTAACAATAGCCATCAATCAAATGCTAAGAAGACAAAGATTATACAAATCTACAGGGTGATAGTAGGAGGCATTTAAGGCAGACTCTGCTGGACTTGAATTAGAAAGGTTAGGTTGTAGTCCCCACTCTCTATTGAAGTATTGTGTCACTTTGGATAAATTCTTTGAAATTTTCTGAGTCTAAGATTTGCTTCTATAAAATGAGAATAAGAATGTCAGTTTTGACAATCCATAATCAGAAATGAATGCAGTGATATGAATTACTTATTATTTCAGAGTTCTTTGACTTGGTAGGATAATGTCAAGTGAATTAGAACTTAGAGGATTTTAAAATAAATTTTAATGCCAGCATTGCCTGGTACACACGGAAAAAAATTTCTAGATTCTCTGAACTTACTAGAATTATTTGTGAAATTATATTTATAGGCACACAGGTGTGAAAGATACATTTATTCTTAAAATACTTATGAATCACTGCTTCAAACCCTTTGGAGTAAAGATTTCTTTTTCTAGCTCTTTTAAGAAATGAATCATGAAACAAACAGTTATTATACACCCACCATGTGCCAGGCACTGCTATAGATGCTGGAGATATAGTATGTAGCGAACAAAACAGACAAAAAAGCCTTCCCTTATGAAGTGAATACCCTAGCAGATATATTTTTTACAGTAACCTTATGTGATGAGGTATGTTTATAAAATATACAATATATATACAACATATACATTGTAAGTTTACAGAAACAGAGAAACAGAAAATAATTTGTACAAGACCAGCCCATGACTTAGTGACTTGAGCTGACTTAGTCTCCAGCTGGAGCTCATTTCAGTACCCTTCCCCAGGAATTAAGGCAGTTGTAAGGAACTGAAATTAATGTCAGAAGTACCTAGTTTCTCTGCAGATGTAACATGTATTTAGGGAGTCATCCTTTGCTATTTTCATAGAGAATGGCAACACAATGATTTGGTCATTGGGCTTCTCAAACTATATTGAATGGGAAAAATATTCCTCCTACTACTAACTGAGAATTTACCCTAGGAAATAATTCAACATAAAGTAGAGGGTTACCAAATGTTCATGGAAGTTTTTTTTCTGAGAGCAGAAATGGAGAAAAGGGAGTAGGGGAAAACCAAAGAGGAGGAGAAGGAGAAAAGAAAGGAAGGAAAGAAGGAAGAAAGAAGCAAAGAGAGAAAGGAAAAAGGAGATCACTAAAATATTTCCCAAGGGAGAAATATTTTATAAACATTGTGGCTTGTCAACTAGATGAAATATTGTGCAGTCTTTAATATTTACAAAGATCATGTAGCAACATAGAAAATGTTAATTATATAATAAGTAGAAAGATTACAGTATGAACTTACACATATTATGTTTATATATATGCAATATACTTGAATGAGAAATAGAAAAGAACATTGACATAGTATTTTGCTGGGGGGTCACAAACGACCTTTTTTTTTTCAAAATGGTTTTAATGCTGTTACAGATTTTACAACACAACAGCTTCAAAAGCTTATGTTTCCAGATTTGTTTTTATTAGTCTGTATTGTAATGAATGCTGAAGTCTGGTCTAGAAACCAAATTTGCTTTGAAAATCGAGGGTCTAATTGTTGTTTTAAACTTTAATCACCAGCTTGTGCAGTCTGAGCAGACAGACTGGGAAGACTTGGGAGTCAGTCAGAGGGATTATTAAGAGTGAAGAGCCCGTGCCAGGAATGTTGCTGCCATTTCTGACTTCTCCTTGAGGAGAGACAAGCAAATTTTTTTTTTTTTTTTTTTTTTTTGAGATGGAGTTTCGCTTTGTTGCCCAGTCTGGAGTGCAATGATGCGATCTCGGCTCACTGCAACCTCTGCCTCCTGGGTTCAAGCGATTCTCCTGCCTTGGACTCCTGAGTGGCTGGGATTACAGGGGACCACCACCACACCCGGCTAATTTTTGTAGTTTTAGTAGAGACGGGGTCTCACCATATTGGCCAGGCTGGTCTCAAACTCCTGACCTCGTGATCCACCCACCTCGACCTCCCAAAGTGCTGGGATTACAGGCATGAGCCACCGCGCCTGGCCCACAAATGAATGTCTTAGCGTCTCTACTGGGGTCTGATTGGGATGGTCTGAACCAGGGAACGTGCTGTGGACTGGGCTGGAGGCATAAAAGAGCCTGAAATTGAGGAAAAGTGGAAGCTAGTTGGAGAGAAGTGGAGAAGCTGGGACCTGGGGTAGGAGGAAGCTGTAGCCTTCTGTGGGTGGGGATGACAACCAGCCAAAGTCTCAAGTCTATGTGAGGTGATCACAGTTTTAGTCTATGGCCAAGCCCTGACTTTTAGGTTTGAGAACCCACTCACATTACATGCTTCTAGCCTCAAATGTGAGGGATCTTGGAAGATCCTAGACTGTTCTCATTTCTTGCTACGCAAAGTATGGTCCTCAGAGCATCTCTTAGGAGCTGGTTATAAATGCTGAGTCCGAGGCCCTATCTCAGAGACTTGAAATCAGAAGCTACATTTTTACAAGATCCTCGGGTGATCTGTACACACGGAAAATTTGAGATTCACTCATCTAAATAAGTCCTGAAACCTCTGGACTCTGTGTTTGCTTAGATCCCATTTCCTACTTGCAGCCCTTATAGCAAAGTCATGAGATAGAAGTCCATGGCAAATAAACATTCAGACTTGATTTCATTACATCCCTTGTCCATACCAGGTTCTAGAAACAAAGAGTGCCCCCTAAAGGCAATCTTCCACTAAACTGTGAACCCCGTTCCCCACCTCCAGAGCAGGCACCAAGCCCTGGGGTTCACTGCTGAAACTGTAGGTCTCCTATCTGGTCCCACTGGTGAGTCAAGTGACGGAGGGAATGAGTGTGATTCAGATCCCTGGTGCCTGCGAGGCAGGTGCATGAAAGCCCGGACCACAGGTTCTCCGACGGCAGCAAGTCTTTCGTTCACTATTGTGCCCTAATGGATAGAATAGCACCTGCCTCACAATAGGTGCATGGTGAGTGATAAACAATATGGCCATGACATCAATTATACAATGCAAAATATCTTTATAAAGTAAAATTTATGAAGGACCAAAAGGCTATACTCTAATGATCATGTAGGGATGTGATGTTAGTGGGCTGGAATTCATCCTTGGTTCTGCCATTTACTACCTGTGAGCCTGATTGTATACATCCGTAAATATTACAGCAGACACCTCAAAGTCTGCTGTAATATTTAACAAAATATACACTTATATCTAAATCCAGGGACATGGAAAGCAATTGATGAAACTCTGCTCCAGGAGTCTATAAATTTTGTCTATAAAGAACCAGGTAGTAAGTATTTTAGGCATTGTAAGCCATGCTGCTTCTATTGCAACTACTCAATTCTGCCCTTTTACCAAAAAATCTATTGATAATATATTAATGAATGGCCATGCTTATGTTCCATTCAAGCTTTATTAATAAAAACAGGTAGTGGGCCTGTGGTTGTTTCTGAATAATCTCTGTTGTAAACTTCTAAATACATGTTAGTATTTATTAACCACCAGCTTCTAAATGGTGGCAAAAAAAAATTGCCATAAAGCTCATTTATCTGCTTGAAGTATTTTCTACTCTACAAAATGTTAAAATATCAGATGAATATAAACAGAGAGCTTTAAACATGTTAAGCCATGTAAAAGATCCCATGTTTTTGGAAAAGTTCTGATTGTATGAAGAATGTAAATACTTTATTCTCACAACAATCCTATGAAGGGTAATAACACCTATACTTTATAGGACCGGGGTCCAGGCTCAGAGAAGGAACCAGCTTGCACAAGGCTGTATCCGAAATGGTTTTTGGACCTAAGGACTACTGATCCTAGAGCAGCACATATGTAACTAAAACTCTGGGCTTTGTGGTTCTGTGGTTCGGTGGGCAACTGTCACCTGGAAACGCAAAAACGTTACAGGGAAATAAAGGGGATTGCAAATTGCGTCCAAAGAATGTCAACAACTTGCTTTTTGCTCCATTGTTATGGTGACAACCCTGACATTTAAAGTCATAGCTCTGTGAGTTATAAGCCTAATAAGGCACCAGGGAAGCACAAAACCCATAAAACTCAACCAGACACCCTCAGCATAAAGAAATAACATGTCAGAGTTGAATCTGCAATGTGTCAACACAAACTAAACATGCAGGAATTTCGAAGCTCTTGTCATGAGCCTAAAGGTGTGCGCACATCTCAATTAAGACAGTCAGAACAGCAGGTACTTTCTAAATATTCTAAATATTTCTAAATATTTGCCATTACTTTCAATGGCAAAACCGCAACTACTTTTTGCACTAACCTAATACTTGTACCATATCCAAATGTAGCAGCTGAGGGCTACACACTAATGGATGCAGTCCCAAGCATGGCGCCTGTACCAAAATGAGTGTTCAGTAAAGGTAATCGCCATACTATTTTCTTCTCTTGCTGCTCTTATTACTACCATTATGAAACCATCTTGCTAGATAACCCACAGTGCATACATAAGACCCATTTGTAATTAGCACCCATTTCGTATTCAATAATAAATAGACTCAAGTGGTTGAAAATAAGCATCCTCAGGTTTAAAAATTCAATGAAAGCATGAGAACATTAATAAATAACATGAACTTGTTAATACTGTGGTGCTAAGCTTTTTTTTTTTTTCAATATGGAAGGAGTCTTCCTTTGTCACCCAAGCTGGAATGCAATGACATGGTCTCAGCTCACTGCAACCTCCACCTCCCAGGTTCAAGTAAGTCTCCTGCATCAACCTCCCGAGTAGCTGGGACTATAGGCATGTACCACCACACCCAGCTAAGTTTTGCATTTTTAATAGACACAGGGTTTCACCAAGTTGGGTAGGCTGGTCTCGAACTCCTGACCTCATGATCTGCCCGCCTCGGCCTCTCAAAGTGCTGGGATTACAGGCCTGAGCCACTGTGCCCAGCCGGTGCTAAGCATTGTATACTTAAAATGAGTATAGGATGTTTTAATCCTATTATTTGAACTTTGCTAGCTTTTTGTATATATTTCAAAGCAATACAATGAGTCAGACTTTTTTCAACATTTTTCATCCAACATTTCTCAAAGCAAACTTTATCAAGTCAGATTAAGTCATTGATCAGTTTCTTACATGGCATAAACAATTTTGAATTTAAAAAATCCATTTTACTTTGCTGGAATTATTTTCATCAGGATTAATTGTGCTGTGCGTACATTTTCTGTCAACTATTTGGTTCATTGATGGTTTTTTTGCCAAGTCAAATTTTACCAATGGCAACTCCTGACTTGCGGATTTTCTTTGGTAGTCTTATTCCACCAAGGCCAGTTTTGCAGTTATGTATTCTTTACAAGAAGTTTTTATATCTGCATTGATTTCTAGTCAATAATAAAACCTCTTCTATGTAGTTTTGGCCATTATAATTTTATTTTGTTCTGATTCTTTCTGCCAAGTCTAATTTTTCATAGGTTTTTTTTTTTTTGTAGTTTTTTAAGATGCCAGCAATATTTGATCTTTTAGCCAATTTCCCATCTCCAACAAATCTTACTGTGCCCAGTTTTTGCCACTGCCTGTTTTATTTTGTGTGCATTATTCTTAGCAGCAATATTATGAACTGAATTCAAGACTGGTGGTATGCACTTAGTTCTTGGAGCAAATACTATTGGCAGGGTAAAGACACAAAACTTAATTTCAAAGCATGGTTTAAATTTCAAGGTCAAAACAGCAATGTCAGAATATCTTGCTTTGAAAGTTCTAAGTTAAGCTGCTGGGCACTCACGCCTGTAATCCCAGCACTTTGGGAGGCCGAGGAGGGTGGATCACGAGGTCAGGAGATCGAGACCATCTTGGCTAACACAGTGAAACCCCATCTCTACTAAAAATACAAAAAATTAGCCGGGTGCCTGTGGTCCCAGCTGCTCAGGATGCTGAGATAAGAGAATGGCGTGAACCCGGGAGTCGAGCTTGCAGTGAGCCGAGATTGTGCCACTGCACGCCAGCCTGGAAAACAGAGCAAGACTCTGTCTCAAAAAAAATAAAAAAGAAAAAGAAAGTTATAAGTTAAGCTATACAAGACCTTGAGGAATGGGGAAATGGGGAATCCAATTTGGACTTAACAAAGATAGGGATCCAGCTTGGCTCAATCTTGATAAAGGATCTGGGACAGAAACAGGTCCCCTTTGCTGCAATAAGCACTTTACAACCATCATCACCATCACCCCACTGAGTCTTAATTATAGCTCCAGAGGAAGGAATTATCCTATTTTACAGATTAGAAAACGAATTCTCAGAGTACCTTACCCAAGAACACCCAGCTTATAAATGGTAGATCTGGAATCGGAATACTACATTCCCTAGCTACTAACAGTCTACATTGTCTAGGCTTAATATTTTTCTAAGCTTGCTTGGGGAAATGTCTTGACTGTTTCATAGTCTCAAGACTATGTCTGAGAAAACCTCTGTCTTATTTTTGCCTGAAACCTGTAGTGAACTTGAAAATGCCAGTGGCCTGGTATCTGAGTTTGGTATTTCATTAACCATTTTGCACTTAGGCCACCATCTTTTCATCATGGGATACATGCAAAGGCCCTGGTGCCTTGTTTGTTTTCAATTGGAGCAGTTAGACACCTGCCTTAGCTGTAGAAGGCTGTGCTGATTTGAGACAAGTATGTTTAACTCTCTCAGAAAAGGATGTGAGCGGGCACTAACATTGCATTTCATGACGCCATTCAGAACACTTCTGAATTAATAGGTATTCTAAAGAATAAATTAAGGGGTCTTCATTTACTCTGGCAAAATGCCAAATATAATGACTATTGCCCATCAAGAGCCTCAATGTGTCTTAGCATATTGAGAGCGCTGAGAAGTTCTGTCAGCAAGAAAATAACGTTTCCCAAATATATGTATTTGACTATACCACCCATAGTGATGTGATTGCTCATCTCCCTAACACATTTCTCTACTTCTTCTTGCTATAGAACTTGCATTTTGTTTAAGACACAAATAAAATACAGCCAAACGCTTGCTGTGTCAGCCTCCTTTGCAGCTAAGGATAGCTGTGTCATAACACAGTCCTGGCCTATGAGAGACAAACAGTAGACTTCTGGTGGTTTGTGATTAGACTTTCTTATTCCAAAGAGGACAAGTATGGCTGGCTGGCTTACCCTTTGTGCATTCTCCCAGTCTTGCTGACATGATAGCTAGACACATATCAGCCATCTTGCAAACCATGAGGAGTGATACGGTTTGACTGTGTCCCCACCCAAATCTCAAC
This sequence comes from Rhinopithecus bieti, assembly GCF_001698545.2. Taxonomy (NCBI): domain Eukaryota; kingdom Metazoa; phylum Chordata; class Mammalia; order Primates; family Cercopithecidae; genus Rhinopithecus; species Rhinopithecus bieti. The sequence goes on from NW_016803937.1 coordinate 6,405,472, forward strand.
TTGAATTGTATCTCCCAGAATTCCCACGTGTTGTGGGAGGGACCTGGGGGAGGTAATTGAATCATGGGGACTAGTCTTTCCTATGCTATTCTCATGATAGTGAATAAGTCTCACAACATCTGATGGGTTTATCCGGGGTTTCTGCTTTTGTTTCTTTCTCATTTTTCTTTTGCCACCACCATGTAAGAAGTGTCTTTTGCCTCCTGTCATGATTCTGAGGCCTCCCCAGCCATGTGGAACTGTAAGTCCAATTAAACCTCTTTTTCTTTCCAGTCTCAGGTATGTCTTTATCAACAGCATAAAAACAGACTAATACAAGGGGAAAACTATGAGGATTAAAGCCAGACAATTAAGGATGCTGAGATGAAGTAGAGGAATAGCCTGAATTTCTCATAGCACTGTTGAACAGCTGAACCAACCCCAGTATCATCTACACTGAGAGTTCTCATTAAGCAAGAAAAACACCTCTACTTACTTAAGCTATTTTATTTTTTTGAGATGAAGTTTTGCGCTTGTTGCCCAGGCTGGAGTGCAATGGCACGATCTTGGCTCACTGCAACCTCTGCCTCCTGGGTTCAAGTGATTCTCCTGCCTCAGCCTCCTGAGTAGCTGGGATTACAGGTGCTGCCACCACACCTGGCTAATTTTTATATTTTTAGTAGAGGTGGGGTTTCACCATGTTGGCCAGGCTGGTCTTGAACTCCTAACCTCAGGTGATCCACCCATCTTGGCCTCCCAAAGTGTTGGGATTATAGGCATGAGCCACTGCACCTGGGTACTTAAGCTATTTTAAATCAGGTGTGTTACATATCTGCAGCCAAATGCATCTCTAACTGACATGCACTCCAACATTGAGTAAATAAGTGTGTTTTTTCCCCATAATCTTGAAAGTTCAAAGGACAACTGCTTTCTAGAAGCAGGTGATGGATTCTCCTCCACAAAGATACTCTGACAACAGGAGGTCACATAGTAATTCAGTTGCCCAGGGTGCTTAAACCTCAAAGAGAAGGTGAATACTTCTGGATACATATGAAAGTAAAAAAGGACAGAAGAGACAAACAAAAACTCCTGACATTCCACGTCAAAACAAACTTTTCCCAGGTCATAGATCCTTCTTCCGACTCCCCCCTTGCTAAATTTGCCACAGTCACGCACATCTTCCTCAGGTAATAATGCAATCAATTGCTCCAATCTTTTGTGTGCGTGATCATCAGTTCAAAGTCAAAGATAAGCAATTTATTGGGTGTGAAAAATGCTACCTATGGCGTCCAAATTGATTTCTGAAAATTGGTTTTTGCCACATTAGGATTTTAGGACAGCCTCTTCTGGCAGTTGCTGCAGCCACGAAGTGTAATAAAAATTATGATGGGTCCACAGCAGCTTTCTAAACTCATTGTAAATGTCTGGTCTCTAAAGAGCTGCAACTGGTAGAGGGTTATTAACGAGATAGTGAGAGTTACCTGGAGCTATCTTTCTTGATGACTTAATATTGACAACTCAACCTAATAAAAACTAACCTGGAATAGGCAAATGAGTGGGATAATAGCTGGATGCCCTTCATTATATTTAGCTCCCTGACCAGATGATTAATATTAGGCATGTTAAACAACCAGTGAGCTGCTAAGATTAAGAAAGTTCTAAGCATTGAGGAGGTGGAAATCACATCCATTTATAGCTAGAGGCTCATATCGAAAAGACACTTCCAGCTATAGTTCTATCGAGTTTCTTTGCGAGTTGGCATCTTTTCCAATACAAATTCCATATTTCATGTTATTGGAAGGCAGCATAGAGTACTAGAGAAAACAACAGAATTTCAGTGGGGCTGATGTGTTTTGGGTTCTGTTACTCACTAGCTCTGTGATACTGGGCATGTCAGTAATCTCTCCAAATCTCAATTTCCATATGTATAACGTGGGGGCAAGGATTTTGTTCCTCCTCCAGCGAATGTGCAGGACTACAGATTGGAATTATATTCACTTGTTTTGCCTTCTTTATAGCTCTCCTATCCTTACTGTCTTCTTTCTCAAATTTCATCACAGCCTTGTTTATACTGTACGGTAGAGCGTTATGTAAATCGTCCTAACGCTTTACTGAAACAGGTGGACACACAGTGACTACACATAAAAACACCAATTGGGCTTTTCTCCCAAGAGTATTTTGAGAATCAAGTAAGATGCTGTATTTAAAACTGTGCATCCTATACCAGCCCATGATTGGTATTACTTTTGTTATGGGAGAGTCTGAATTCTTATAAATGTCCAATTACTTTACATTTAGCAAAGATATTTAGAGAACATGAAAGAATATCAGCTTCTTTTGTGGCTCTGAATCATTCTGATTCATGATCGAGTTAAATTGCTCTCAAAGTTATCACTTATTTCCCTATTTAAAAAATTCTTACTAGAAAAGTCTCTTGAAAGGGAAGGCACCATTTAAAACATACTCTCTGGGAATAGACATAAATCATTTTCCCTTTGCATGGCTTGAAAAACAAATGGGTGAATTCACTGTTGCTGTTAAAACAGCAGTACCGAATGCTTTGCTAATTAACATTGACTCTGTGGTTGAGGGACTTTTTGCGATCTTTTCCACGTAGGCTGTTCTTATGCCGAATCTCTTGATTCTGTGCTTACTTCTACAACCTCACCTGAGAACTGAAATTTCCTCTTTGAGGTTTTAGTCCATTGCTCCAGTTTAGTGGGATCTTTCTGGCGTTTTTATTTCTTTTTTGTTGTTGTTGAGACAGCCTTGCCTTGCTGTTCAGGCTGGAATGTAGTGGCATGATGATCTTGGCTCTCACTGCAACCTCTGCCTCCCGGGTTCAGTCGATTCTCCTACTGTCCTGCCTCAGCTTCCCAAATAGCTGGGGTTACAGATGCCCACCACCACACCCGGCCTTTTTCTTTTTTTTTTAGTCGATATAGGGTTTCACCATGTTGGCCAGGCTGGTCTCAAACTCCTGACCTCAAGTGATCCACCTGCCTCAGCCTTCTAAAGTACTGGGATTGCAGGCAGGGAGATCTTTCTGAATCTGGAAAATGTTCATCTCCTGTACTGGCTCGTTTGAGAACTGACGCGGCAATGAGTTAAGACTTTTGGGGCTGTTGGGATGCAATGAATACATTTTGCATGTGAGAAAGACACAAATTTGTGGGGAGGGGGCAAAGTGGAATGTTATAAGCTGAACTTTTGTGTACTCCTCCAAATGACTGTGTTGAAGCCCTAAACCCCAATGTGATAACATTTGGAGACTGGGCCATTAAGAGGTAATTAGGTGGCTGGGCGCGGTGGCTCACGTCGTGCAATCCCAGGTCACTCGTGTGGGCGGTCAGCCGAGCGTGGTGTCACCTGCGGAGGAGCGTCGAGACCAAGCGCTGAGCCCAGGAGCGGATTGAAGAAACCCCGTGTCTACTAGAAGAAACGCAGAAAAGTAGCTGGGTGCGTCGGGTGGCAGCGGATGCCTGTAATCCCAGGCTACTCTCGTGGTGTGGTTGTGGAGTGAGGCAGTGGAGATCATGCGTTTGAACGGTGGGACGGAGGGCAGTTGCCCCGCCGCGGTGAGCGGAGATCGCGCCATTGCGGCTCTAGCCTGGGCAACAGAAGAGCAAAACTCTTTCTCCACAAAAAAAAAAAAAAAAAAAAAAAGAGAAAAAAAAAAAGACTCCGTTACAGAGTCCTTACTAATAAGTACTAAAAAATAACTCACTAATTTTCTGCCAAGATTCCCATTCTAGTCACATAATAATCTTCCTTCTGGGTTAGAATAAAGCTACCCCCATTGCCGCCTCTGTGTTCTGAAGGATATACTTGTTTCTGAACAAGATTGTAAGACACAAGCAGACTTTTCTGATATAATAGCACAAGACTCTCAGCTAATACAGTAGCTGTGGACACTGGGCAGGTCACTTAAACTATCTGAATCTTAGTGTCATCTTTAAAATGGGGCTAATAATAGAGTATATTTCACAGATCTGTCCCAAGGATTGCATTAGATAGTCACAGTGCATGCAAAGTGTTTAGTGGAACATCTGGCTCCCAAGAAGGTCAGGCAGATGCAGGAGGAGGAGGATAGAATGTAGTTGAAATCCCTATTCTTATTCATTTAATTGTTGAATAAATACTTGGCATAAGAGTGAGCATGAGGGCAACCAAATTTTCTCTTTATGCTTTTCATACACAGGTGTCTAAATTTTCCTGAGTTTGAATTCCAAGTCTCAGCGAATTGGGACCAAACAGCTGGCTGTCATCACCAATTTGGGAACCGTGGCTGCCCTGAACCATTTTCAGGGTAGAGAAACCTGCAGAACAAGATGAAAGGCTCTTCCCCAGCATGGATGAACCGAGAGAGAAAGAACACTTTATCATCACAGCACTTGTTCCTTCCTTCTGCAAAAGGCAAAACCTCCTTGACCTTCACCCATGCCACAAGATTGCTGTGGGGATCCTAATACAATAAATTTGATGAAGCACTTCAACCTTCTTGAAAAGCGATGAGACAGATATGTCATTTTTATTAGTTCAAATATGAAAGTACTTTCCAAAAGCGTTCTAGCTTCTGAAATGTGCGACTCAACTTTATCCAGTTGACATTATCTATCAGCAGTAGGCTGAAATTAGAAATAAGCTTGTTTTTAATGACTTATTTCCCCAGAGAAATTTATAGAAGGTAGATATGTAACTTACTATTTTCAGACACCATGGATCATTCAAATAAATATTATGCAGTCATTAAAATCATGTTCTCCAAAACAACTTGACGGACATAAAAAATCCTCATGGTATGTTTATTTATAAAAAGGAAGAAACACATTTGCACACATGCCATTTGTTCTCCAGTCTTTTATTTACACATTTACGAGTGACAGCAGCAAGGATAATGGTAACAACGAGAACTACAAAAGGAACTGGCTAGCACCTAATTTGAGTTAATTACATGCCAGAGAGTGCTAGGTACTTTACACCCATTGTTTCACTAAACTACTACTTGCATTTGGTGGAAGTATTATTTCCATTTAAGTCTCATTAAAGCACATATTTTCTGTTATTATAATTATCCCATTTTACAGATGAGCAAGCTTGAGCTCAGAGAAACTGTCCCTTGCTTCAGTTCCACATCCAGTAGGCATCACAGTGAGGCTGATTTTGTGTCAGAGGCAAAGTTATCATAACAGAGAACAATACAAATAATATGAGTTACCATCCATAGAAGGCAAGGTTAATAATGGATGGTATGTTCACACAATGGAATATTCTAAAGCCATCCAAATTGGTAGTACAGAAGACGCTATTTCTGGTATAGCTGAGTAGCCCTTGTTTGACCAATTCTTCTGTGGAAACCTGCTGTAAACTTTCGGCCACATATAATAAACAGCTACCTGGGGAATGTGGAGTGTGAACTCTAATGCATGAAAAAACTGGGCCGCGCACGACAGCTCACACCTGTAATCCCAGCACTTTGGGAGGCAGAGGTGGGCAGATCACTTGAGGTCAGGGGTTCAAGACCAGCCTGGCCAACATGGTGAAACCCTGTCTCTACTGAAAATACAAAAATTAGCTGGCTATGGTGGTGCACATGTGTAATCCCAGCTACTCGGGAGGCTGAGGCAGGAGAATTGCTGGAACCTGGGAGGCAGAGGGTGCAGTGACCCAAGATCTCACCATTGCACTCCAGCCTGGGCCGACAAAAGCGAGACTCTGTCTCAAAAAAAAAAACCAACCAAACAAACAAACAAACAAAAAAACCTGGAGGTGGGTGAACACTTGGACGAACATGACACTGGGTGAATTTCCCATTTTTCTGGTTTCGGGCTGATAAGAGGATCAACCAGTGCGAGGTGGGAAACTGACATTCCGACTGAAAACCCAAAGTCTTGGTGGCTTACAGCAGGGGTCCCTAACTCCTGGGCCATGGACCGGTACTGATCTGTGGCCTCTTAGGAACCTGGCCGGACAGCAGGAGATGTGCCTCGGACAAGTGAGCATTACTGCCTGAGCTCCACCTCCTGCAAGATCAGCGGTGGCATTAGACTCTCATGGTAGTACAAACCCAATTGTGATCTGCACACGCGAGGGATCTAGGTCGCACGTTCTTTATGGGAATCTAACAAATGCCTGATAACGTGAGCTGGAGCAGTTTCACCCCCAAACCATCATCCCTGTCCCCAGTATGTGGAAAAATTGCCTTCCATGAAACCATCCCTGGTTGGGGACTGCTGTTTTTCAGAACACAGAACAGAGTTCATGACAACAGTAGCTGTTGGAAAGTAAAGGAGGAAAACCCAGATAGGAGAGACTCGGTGACAGGAAGCCCCAACTTCTGTGTATGAATTCTGCCCAGAACTCTGCCGATACCGACCCCCAAACCATGTGTGCGTGAGCAGTCTCCAGGTAACCCTATTTGAGCTGATTCTCATCTCAGGTCAGATGGAGGATGGAAGTTTTATTTTAGCCAAGCTGAAAACAAACAAAGCCAATAAACGAACAAAATGTTCCTTTGAAGAAAAAAACAGAGCAGAATGGTCAGTAAGCATACATATGGATAGTTAGGGTAATGAAAATTAAACCCACAATGGAATGCCACTACCTACTCACCAGAATCGCTAACAGATCAGTAACAGCAAATGTTTATGAGGACGCAAAGCCGTCACTGCTCTCATGCGTTATTGGGAAGAGGATCAACCACTTCAGAAAAATAAGTGGACACTTCTTATAACACTCAATATGAATCTACCCCACAACATACCCTTTTACTGCTAGGAGTCTACCCAAGAGAAAGAAAAACAGGTCTATACATAGAATTGGGCATGAACGTTTTTACAGCAATTTAATTCACTATAATCAAAAGCTAGAACCAACTCAGACATCCATCAGTAGGAGACTGGATAACAAATATGGTCTATACAAGTGACCAGGTGACAGAATATTACCTAGCAACGAAGAGAAATGAATGCTGTTGTATGAGCATGAATGAATCTAAAAAATCTTATGCTGGCCAGGTGTGACGGCTCACACCTGTAATCCCAGCACTTTGGGAGGCCAAAGTGGGCGGATCACTTGAAGTCAGGAGTTTGAGACCAGCCTAGCCAACATGGCAAAACCACATATCTACCAAAAATGCAATAAATTACCCAGGCATGGTGGTCTGCACCCATAATTCCAACTACTTGGAAGGCTGAGACACAAGAATTGCTTGAATTCAGGAAGCAGAGGTGGCAGTGAGCCGAGATGGCATCACTGTACTCCAGCCTGGGTGATGGAGTGAGACTGTCAAAAAAAAAAAAAAAAAAAAAAAAAAAAAAAAGAAAATCTTATGCTGAGTGAAAGAAATCAAACACACAAAAAAGTACCATATGATTTCGTTCATATAAAATTCTAGAACCAATGAAACTTGAAACAAGTCTATTATGGGAAAAGTCAGAACACTGGTGGCCTCTAGGAAGGTCACGAAGGAACTTTCCGAGGTGGTGGTGATGGTTTCTATCTTGATGGGGGTTTGGCTTGCACAGTTGTATTCAGTTGGCACACAAGTAATTGCGGTTTTTGCCATTACTTTTAATGTCAAAAACCCCAATTACTTTTGCACCAATGTAATATATGTTTGTCAAAACATAAACGTTACGCATAAGCTTTGTGGATTTCATAGTATGTAAATTTTCCTCAAAACAATAAAATAACCGAAAGCAAATATTGAATTCTAATTAACAATATGCAAGCAGATATATTTAGGGGGTGGAGTGTTAAATATCTGTTGCTTACTTTGAAATGCATAAAAAGTAAGGTGGAATTATAGAGGGAGGGATTGGTGTGTGTCTGTGTGTGTGCACGCATGTGTGTGTGTGGTGTGTATATTTATATATATAAAGCAAGTATACTAAAATGTCAAATGTAAACTGTAGAATCGAGGTTATGGGTACATGGTTGTTTAGTGTAAAATTCTTTCAACTTTATGTTTGAAAATGTTCATAACAAAACATTGGAAACATCATGGTTCAGAAACGATTTTATGAAATGTCAGGACAGTCTCCCCTAATGTTACGCATGGATCTTTGTCTAGCCAAGGAGACACCAGTCCTGCCAGTCTAAGCATCCCAAACCCCAACAATAAGCTCTGAAGGAATAAGACATGGCAATGGATTCTGATCCAGACACTTAGAATACTTAGAAATCAGGGTAAACGTTTTAGTCATTTCCTAGTTTTATATGGAACATTTGGGAAATTTGGCTCTATCATTTTCCTTTTGGAATATTATCAAACAATGTTCAAAAGCTCTTTGTGCCAGAGTGAGAAAGCCTGGTCATGCCATCATGTTGAGTCTGATGCCCATATGGGCCACTTGGTCTCATCATAGCTCATTTACTTTTTGTTTCCTTCCAGTTTTATGTTCATCAGGCAGGATGTCTGGAATCAGCAGAACTCAGGTTCTGGCTCTGCCATTTGTCAGCTTTCAGCCATTTTGCATACTTCCCTTAACACATTTAGACTATTTTCCCCTCTCGTTCCTGGTTTGGTTTTTGTCACAAAGCTGATCCTGCCGCTTAAAAGTATAATGCAGCTCTTCGTCTGCGTTTAGGGGATTTTTGCAGCCATTCTGCCCATGAATATGTGCAGTATCAAAGAGCTTTAACTGATTTGACTTCTAACACAAACTCTCCATTTGCAGAGCTAACTCATGAATCTGTAAGCTTCACCAGAAGCACAGGGAAAGCTGATCACAAAGCAAAAGTCAAAGTATTCCCAAGCAAGATTGATATGTCTCTACTGGAAAACTCAAACCATCTAAAATATAGCATTTCCCTACAATTACTTTGCAGGGACCTCCTTGCCTAATTCAGTACAGATACAGTATTAATGTCCACTTCACAAAGAATATCAAAGGTCATCTGAATCCAAACATGCTGAGAGTGCAGCAAAGCAACAAGGTACACACTGGATGCAATGCTTAGCAACCATACCCCTGTTCCCTTTGCATCCACAACAATCTTATCAGACTCTGCCTAGGCCATTCTAGCTCACGAACATTGTCTTTCACCCCAAGGTTAAGACAGGAAAATGACTAGGAAAGAAGAACCAAGCTCAGATGCTGCATGTAACTGGCGCTAACAGGGAGAGCTCAGGTGGTAAACCTTGGTCATGCCATTGTCACAAGTCCATCTTCACAGGGCTACTTAGTCACTCTCTTTGTGGTCCCCTGAGACAAGAACAGGGTTGAAAGTCTTTTATTTGGGAGGTTATGCCAGGAATCACAAGTGAGGGAGTGGGTAAGTAAGAGAGGGTGTGGACACAAGCCAGTAAAGGGTGCATTCATGCAAAGACTTCCACTGTGGGCAACTGGAGCTCAATTCTACTGGGGACTCTCTAAGACACAGTGAGAAACATCCCCCAGAATTGTCCATTAAGGGTCAAGGATGCTGGACCCAAGGATGTTTATCTACAGAGCTTACCCCTCACTGGCTGAGGATCCCCCATGGCCATTACCAGCCCAGCAAGCCGTAAGGTGAGGTGCAGTGGCTACCTTCAGACATGAGCCTCAGTATAAGGGTTGGACACCAACAGGGTCTGCAGCAATCTCTTTTTTGCTCTTTGTCTAATTTACATCTTTCAGACAGTCCATGTGATGTCTGGAATCAGAAGACCTGAGGGAAAATACAGACTATTTATCAACAACTCACTTAAGCTTTGGCTTTAGCTTCCTCTTCTGCAAATGGAGCTGGTAATAATACCAGTGAGGACTATGTGAAACGATGGCTATGAAGGAAGGCTCCAAAGACTCCTGTTCATAGAAATCAGTCATTGCGGCCGGGCGCGGTGGCTCAAGCCTGTAATCCCAGCACTTTGGGGCCGAGCGGGCGATCACAAGGTCAGGAGATCGAGACCACCTTGGATAATCACGGTGGGAAACCCCGTCCTACTAAAAAATACAAAAACTAGCCGGGCGAAGGTGGCGGGCGCCTGTAGTCCCAGCTACTCGGGAGGCTGAGGCGGAGAATGGCGTAACCCGGGGGCGGAGCTTGCAGTGAGCAGATCCGGCCACGCACCCACCCGGCGACAGAGCGGACTCCTCCAAAAAAAAAAAAAAAAAAAAAAAAGAAATCATGCATTGCAAAAAATACCAGATGCTAGCAAGGATGTGGGGAAAAGGAAACTCATACACTGTTGGTGGAAAAGTACATTAGTATAGCCATTATGGAAAACAGTATGGATATTTCTAAAAAATAGAAATAAAAATAGAACTACCATATGATCCAGCAATCCCACTACTTGGTATTTATACAAAGGAAAGAAAATCAGTATATCAAAGGGATGCATACACCCTTGTATTTATTGTAGCACTATCTACAATAGCAAAGATATGGAATCGACCTAACTGTCCATCAGTGGCTAAATGGATAATGAATTAAAAATTGTGGTATATTTGCACAATGAAATACTATTTGGCTTTAAAAAAGAATGAAATCATATTATTGGCAGGAACCTTAATGGAACTGGAGATGGTTATGTCACGTGAAATATGCCAGACACCGAAAGACAAATATCATATGTGCTCACTCATAGAGGGGACTTAAAATATGGAGATAAAGAGTCCAATGTTGGTTACCAGAGGCTGGGAAGGATGCGGGTATGTGTGGGTCTGGGAGGGTAAGTGAAGAGAAATTGGTTACTAAGTACAAACAGGCTGTAGAGGGACGGAAGAAGTTCTAATGTTATTGGTAGAATAGGGTGACTACAGCTAACAACAATGTATTGGACATCTCAAAATAGTTAGAGGGGAGGACTAGAAATGTTCTCAACACATAGAAATGATAAATGATCGTAATGATGGATCTACTAAATTCCCTGACTTGATCATTACACAGTCTGTACATGTAACAAAATATCACATATATCCTAATATGTAAAAATATTATGTATCAATAAAAAACTTAAAAAAAAACAAATCTGTCACTGGTAGACAACTGCTATGCTATACTATATATTATATATATTATATATACATACTACGCTATAGTATAGTACATATATCACATTATGTTATACTAAGTATATGATATTAAATATATGATCATATTTTAAAATTTTTGTGGAGAGCTATAATGTCAGGGTAACTGACTAAGCAGGCCACATTTTCTCTGCTTCCTCAAGTTCAATATATTTTTACAGGAATAAAATCTGCAATAGAGGATTCAGCTTCTTTAAATGCAGCTGTTGTATTCTCAGGAGAATTTTAGGGAGGGTTCACAGGGAGCAAAATGTGGGGAATTCTCATTGCCATGTGCGTGAATGCCTCCCTAACTTTTGTGATAGGTTATTGAACAGCAGCATCTAATTAAATACAGAAAAAGGTCAAGATTCCAATATTCTGTTTAATATAAAATGGAGGTACTATGGTGTGGTAATTAAGAAAGATCTCTCTTTCTCTCTCTCTCTCTCTCACACACACACACACACACACCCCAAAAGAGACAGCCCATTCCTTAGTGCTGAGTCACCCGCATTCCATCTCGAGCTCTGTTTCTTACTAGCACAGTGATTTCGTGCCATCTCTGGAACCAGACGACCTGTACTCAAATCCAAGCTTCACAATCACTAGTCACACAAGCCTGCCTGGATTATTTCATCTCTCTCAGGTTGCGCTTCCTTACCTGTAAAATGGGGTTCACGGGGTTCAAGGTTGCCACGAGGAGTTGGTGAGCTGCCAGCACAGTGCTGGACTTAGTACATCTTCACATCGTTACCATTTGAAAAGTGTTTATTCCACATCCTACTAAATGAAACTACTCTCTGAAAGGCCACATCATCTTAAAATACCTGCATTTCATTCTAATGTATATTTAAAAGGAATTTTAGAGCCCAGAGAAATTTTAGAAATCCTCCAGGGCAGTCTTTCTACAACTTTCCTCCAATGTAGGGGATCTTGTGAAAAATACAGATTCTGGTTCAGTAGATCTGGGGTAAGGTCCAGGCTTCTGTATTTCTACTAGTGAGAGGTGTTCTGAGGGGAATTTTAGGGAGGTTCAATGGGAGCAAAATGTGGGGAATTCTCCTAACCACATTGATCCACACGCAGATCCAGCTTCGAGGTGATTAAACCCCTCATTTCCCCAATGGGACCCAGAAGATCTAAGCTGAGTTACCTAAGATCACACAGCTGGTAACAGAAGACTCATACCAAGAATCCAACTGTTCTGACTCCAAGTTTGTGATCCCATTGACAAAAAACACACAAATACCTCTAGCTTTTGACAGAAAATCCTTCCCAGCTGGTTGCAGAGAGGACAGGCATTTCTAATGATTTTCCATAGTAAGAGGTACCCAACAGTGAGTTAGAATCCTCCAGGAAAAACTAAGTGTATTTACGGTCTGGAAGACAGGATCATACTGTAATGTACATGCCCAACATACGCATTATTTCTAGCATTATATATAAACACATCAGCAATCTAGCCATTGTCAACAGATTAACTAAATGATTACAAACTTTGAAGTATCTTTGGAACACCTTGGACATGTGAGTCTGGTTTTTTTAACTGCATATTTTACAAACTGAATACAGATCAAGTATTTCCAATTAAAGTTTAGCAACCAAATTGAGATCAGCTTTAAGGGTAAAATACATGCACAGTTTCAAAAACTAAGTACAAAAAAGATGTAACAATAATTTTCAACTTGACTAAACATTGAAATAATCATATTTGCATGTACTGGGTTAAATAAAATATACTATTAAATTAATTTTACATACTTATTTTTAGTTTTTAAAAGCTGATCCAAGAAAATTTAGAATTGTATATGTGCTTTAAATTATATTTCTCTTGGACATTAGAGAGATGGATGATTAGATGACCACATAGATGAAGGATATCTACAATCAACCCTGTGTATTTTACTTATAATCTATGCATAATATAAATGGGATATTTATAACTCACATACATATAAACTATTTCAGAACTCTGTCATGCCTACCTATTCTCTCAAATTTATTATGTATGCACCTATATATGACATGTATTTTTAAATGTTTGTTCAAATATTTAACATGGTTAAATTTTCTCCCCACATTCTCCTATCAACTTACTTTTCTGTGTTTATGACTTGAAACAACTATTCAGTCCAACTTGCTTGTATCTGAAAACCAACTTCATGAATGATTAGTTTCCCAGTGGCATGGGGGAAGCACCCACAGCTCCCTGAAGTGAACAAGCCTGCCTTACTCACTGACAGGTGTCTATTAATGGGTCAGTGAGGGCAGACATTGCTCTCCTCCTGCTCAGAGAGCAAACGGTCTGGCACTTTAATCAAGGCTTGGAGGAGCTCTCAGGGAAGAGCTACATGGTAGTCAGCAGCATAGGTTTACCACTGGGCTCTTAATAGGAAGGGGAGCATCTCTGGGCAAATTATTTAATCTCCTTGATTCCCAGTCTCCTTATCCGAGAAAGGGGGATCATGAAAGCCCATACCTTGCAGGGTTATGTGAGGATTAAATAATACGCTGCTGATGGAGGTTTTTGCTTATTGCCTGGCACAGGTGAAGCATTCAGTCCACATTTGCTGTGGTGTAGAGGCTTCTAATGCTCATGTATAATCAGGTCTCTGGTTTTCTGAGCATGTTTAGAACTACACTTTCCTGATCCCTTTGCAACTAAATGAGGCTATACATTATTACAATCAATAAATCATAGTAAGAAGCATGGTGTGTCACGTCTAGGAGAGCCTTCAGTTGTGAATGCAGAATCTGGAATGTTCTTTTCTTTTGCCAGGGAGAATTCAGATGCATCACGTTGAGACGGTGCTATCATGACCTCATGTGGCATGACTGCGTGAAGCATAACTCCCCTCCTAACTTAAATTGGTTGTATATCATGAGCAATAAATAAACTCCTGTTGTTTAGGTCATTGATATTTGGGGGGCTATTTATTACTGTAGCATAACCTAACCCTGCCTGATTTATATACTATTGCTTAAGACAATTCCTTTGCTGAACTAGGTTTTTACATTTGAATTTCCAAGGCTTTCTCTTGGCTCCTGATTTACAACCCCTCACAGATAAATAGTTCAGTCATTCCCTTCAATGTAATTGAAGGTCAATCATCTTGGGCGTCTCAGCATTGACCAGTCACACTAGCGCTTTCCTTCCTGAGAACAATTGGATTATATTAGTCATGTTTGCCTTTCTAAAACAACTTTTACTTCTAAAATAACTTTTATGACCAAGATACTTTTTTTAATACTGCACCAAGGCTATTAAAAAGAATGGAAACTACAGATCATAAAAACATCAACAGTAAAACACTCATTTCCGTGCAAGTTGTGAAATAAAATCAATGCATGTTAACTTATTCTTTAAGAAGAAAGGAAGATATAGGGAAAGTTCCCATTTTTGTTATGATTTAATCCAAATTTATGAATTCATTGTTACTCATGGCCAGAAGGGACCTCAAAGGTCATCGTATCCAACACCCTTGAACTGTCAGTATCAAGTTGATAGTGGCTTGTGTCAAATATTTAGTTATGGGGAAAGAGACCACACGTATTTCCAAGAGTGAGTTTTCAAAGGATAGTTAATGATGTTAAAGTTTTCTAGAAGCAAAGAAAGCTGAGATTTGTTGCTGCAAGAGCAGAATTTCTTAATAAGCATGCCAAGAAGCAAGAGGATTTCAGAACCGCTAGTGTGATATTTTAGGTGAAAACAATTTTTCTATCTAAAGAAGCATCAAGTGCCTTGAAAAAAAAAAAGGGAAGTTGTCCTCAAAATTTGGGAAATTTTAAAGTGCCATTGGCCCAATTTTTCTTCATTTCCTTACTTTTATTTCTTTTTCTGGTAGCCATCATCTACACTGATTGCCGACTTCTGCCTGCATTTCCAGAGAGAACAAGAATCAACATTTAACTCAAATGGCTTGCTGTCCTCTAAACGATAATTGCTTGCTGCCTGCCCTTGCGAGACACAGAGCCTACGGTGTTAAATGTAAGGTCACAGGAGATGTATAGACCAGGTCCTGTCAACCCTGAACAGGGTTAGTGCTGAATTGGGTGTCAGAGTGAGCCTTTGGGGAGAGCCGATCAGGGTGAGGAAGACCCCAGCCCAGGAACAGACAAGATGGTGAGGCTGGAGGAAGCAGTAATAGCCTTTCTGAGAGGCAGCATAGCATAGCAGATAAGATTCTAGTAACAAATGTCCTGGGTTTTAATCTTGGCTTTGCATGTTTTAGATAGGTGACTTTGGATGGTGACTTACCCTCTTCATGTCTCAGCTTTTCATCTTCAAAATAAGAATGATAATAACAGTTTCTACCTTCGGGGGACTGTTACATAGATGAAATGTTCACACAAAACAATGCCTGGTGTATAGTAGGTGTTTCTATAGGTGATTCTTACAAAAGAAAATGGTGTTGCAAAAATGATATGATCATATTTACAAATTATTTTTATTAATCAGAAACCTGAAACTCAAATTCAGTGCCACAGTTCCACTACAGAGCCCTGTGGATGAATATTGATTGGTGTTAGAACTCTGATAAATACGGGTGGCCTCATCTGAATGACATTGAGACTACTGATTACTCCTTTATTGGAAAATGCACATTGACAAAAATAATTCAAGATGCGAACAAATAATTCAAGATGTGCAATTAAATGAAATAATTTAATTAGATGTTTTATGGGATAATTGAAGCACATGCCTTTGGGATTCTGAGAATCTGACTTAAATTGAAGCAGTTAATGCTTCTTGTTCTTGGATACCCAGACAACTGAACTGGGGGCATGGGAAATGGATAACTTTTGCCCCAACAGCAAACCTTCTAAATCTTCATAGTGAAAACATTCTTAACCAGTGGGTGGCAATCATGTGTCATAATGCAAAGACCATATTTCCTTTTGGAAAGTTTAGACATTGGCCAGAAATTGAACAACAAGGGTGCGGGGAACGGTTAAGGCAGAAAAATTGGCAAGCAGGGTGCCCACAGCCCTTGCACTCCATGAACTTGCAGACTTAAAACACTGAGGCTGCAAAGATGTAAACCATTCCCAACCTTCTTATGCCAACTGCCTGCTGCATTCTTCTTGCAGAGCTATGGGGCATATTTTTTGAAAATAATGGCATTAAAAATGAAGACCATGGAGGCTAGTCTGTTTGGTGATGGCAAAGGCTTATTGGGAAGTCAGGAGAATTGTCAGGTAGCTGGTTCAGAGGGTCAAGACCATAGTGTTTAAAGAGTCTGGTTACAACAAAAAGAGCAACGAGTGTGAGAATTGTACCGCACGACAGCCTCACCTTCTTGGCTTGCTCAATGTTTGCCAAACCCTGAATGTCATCACGCAAGTTAGAGGTTAGCATATTTCTTATGTGACTAGTCTCCATAGTACGGAGTCTTGAGAAGTTCCACTAAATAGCCAAGTAATAGGCAGTCAGTCAGTTTTCCTCCAGAAGCCCCAGTAATTCTAGAGAGATAATAAAGTGGTGATGAAAGTCATACGGCAAACCCTTAGGCTTTTTTAGACACTGAGACAATGCCTATAAAATGATTAAACTGATGTCTGGCATGTAAGAACATGTATAGAAATATGATTATTATTTCATTGGAAGTTGGCATCTGCTGTGTACAATTCAACCCATCAGATCTGACTGTGGCAATGCTCTCAGCTGTCCACTTCAGGTGAGGCTCTTGTTTTGCTAAGTCCTCACTGTATCTTTCACAAAACGGCAGTCATATGGATCTAACAGAGGAGCTGGGAGGATTGACTGAGATGAGGAACTGATCATGCTCTGGTAGCCTCAGAGTTTAGAATGACGATGAAGGCTTCTTAAGCCCAGGCCAGGGATATTTTTCGTAGGTCCTCCTTCAAACTTTTTGGCCAGAGCTGGTGGTGGAATGGAGGATAGTGGGGATGTGAGGCCCGAGACACACCAGTATCTAGAGGCCCGGGACAAGAAGAGAGGAGCAGGTAAAGCAGGCTGACGGAGAAGGAGAGGAACCAAGAGAGATTACTACTCTGCTCTCTGTTTTTCCTTTTTCATTAAAATGCTTTTCTTCATCCTGTTCTGTTTCAGTATTTTCCCAACCTACTTTTGTTATTCAGTCATGTTTCCCTTGACTATAATAAATCAATTGCACTGAAAGTATTATAGGTTGTGCACTTGTCCCTAAAGTTAAATATTCAATGAGGTTCTTCGATCATGAATCTTAGTTTGTGGAGGTTGTAAAACATTAATACTTCTAAACTGCAACAAAAAAAAATGATTGGCGTTTGTATGGTTGTTTGCTATCGTTTCTCAAGCATGATCACGTCTCAAACACTATGTGGGTTCTTTTACTTGTTTGCTGTCATTGAGTCCTTGATACAACCAACTATGGATGGTTCCCATTTTATAGAGCTGGAAACTATGGCTCAAAGGGATACAGTGACTTCCTGAAGTTCTGCATGGTAGTAGACAAGTAAGCAGTAGGTATTCCTCAGCTCTAAGCCTGTGCCGTTAACCACTGTACTTTGCAGAGCCTCCACAATACTGATCAACATTGCTCAGGGATACAGTGAGTTGCCTTCTGCTGCTGAAAGATTTGGTAGGAAGAGAATGAAGGCTGCTCTTTGGAATGAGAGCAAAGAAAAATGTAGCAAAGACAAAATGGCTCCTAGGGAAGTGAAACTCTACCACCTAGTTGACAGTATTAGCACATCTAAAGAATGAACCACATTTAAAAAGGTCAGTCATCCATGGCTTGGAAAATAAGACGCCTCATGGAGTCATCTTTGCAGCACTCATCCTAGAGGTAGGAAAAACTGCTGAAGCAAAAACTTCAGCATTTGGTGACAAAGACAGTCTGAACCCGTTGGTAAAGTTAGGCTTTCTTAGTCCAGTGCCTTCAGGCACTCACTCTAACCAACACTTCCTGCTCACTAAGCAGCCTTCTGATTATGAATTGGTCTTCCATGAAGGGTACAGTAGAAGCAGAAAATGTGCTGACCATGTGGACTTTGAGCATCCCAGTCTCTGTGATAGTAATTTTTCTTTGTAAATTAATAGATTGACTTCACACCAGGAGAGAATTTGCTGATCGTTTGGACTTTGTGTATTTCAATGTATGTGATGGTCATTCTGCTCTTTAACTTAATAGATTGGCTTTACATAGAGAGAGAAAATGCTGACCATATGGACGTTAAGTTTCCTGGCCCTTGTCACATCATTTCTCTTTGCAAATTAAGAAATTGGCATTCAGGCTTTATAATCCCTTTCGTAAGCATCAGTCAGCCTTAAGAGGTAGTTCTGCTCTTTGGGTTGATGATTTCAAGAGGTCCTTGGTCAGAAGACCTCCTAGCTTGGTTGGGCAACCAACTCATTGCCTTTTGTTTAGGACTCTTCCTGGGATTAGCACTGAAAGTCCCACATCTAGGGAAGCCCCCGTGTCTCAGAAAAACAAGGGCAGCTCTCTCAGGACTATCCTGGTTTTAAAACTGAAAGTCTCATGTTTTAGGAAGCTCCTCTATCTCATGCAAATTGAGAAACTGATTCCCCTAGAGCTTAGTCGCTTGTTGAGAAGAACTCAACATCACCATGTAGCTGAGAAAAAGCCAAAGTGCTTAAGAAATTATAGACAGGTGCCACATTCAAATTTCATATCTAGTTTTAGAAGAATCTTTAAGCTGTCACTATCTTATTACATCCTGATATCAAATCACAATATAATCCATGAATATTTTACTTTACAGATCTTATGCTTAAGACATTTTATAGAAGGCTAGCTTTACAGTAACACATAGAAGTGAAGGTGATTGTTTTATAACTGGACTGCATCCAAACTGCAGTTCTTCTGGGATGAAGTTACTTTTAAGTCCCAAAGCCACATTCCAGTTATTACACAGTGGTGTGGCATGGTCTAGCAGAGGATTTGCAAGAGGAAGTTACCCCAGCTGTGTGTCCTGTGACACCCTTCCCTCCACCACTGAAAAAGAATAGGAACAGGGTGCAGGAAACAGCAATACATCCAAAGAGTGAGCACCTAAAAGTAGTCTTGTTTGTTTATTTATTTATTTATTTATTTATTTTTTATTATACTTTAAGTTCTAGGGTACATGTGCATGACATGCAGGTTTGTTACATATGTATACTTGTGCCATGTTGGTGTGTTGCACCTATCAACTCGTCAGCACCCCTCAATTCGTCATTTATATCAGGGATAACTCCCAATGCAATCCCTCCCCCCTTCCCCCCCTCATGATAGGCTCCGATGTGTGATGTTCCCCTTCCCGAGTCCAAGTGATGTCATTGTTCAGTTCCCACCTATGAGTGAGAACATGCGGTGTTTGGTTTTCTGTTCTTGTGATAGTTTGCTAAGAATGATGGTTTCCAGCTGCATCCATGTCCCTACAAAGGACGCAAACTCATCCTTTTTTATGGCTGCATAGTATTCCATGGTGTATATGTGCCACATTTTCTTAATCCAGTCTGTCACAGATGGACATTTGGGTTGATTCCAAGTCTTTGCTATTGTGAATAGTGCC
>NW_016803937.1:6425541-6432194 GCF_001698545.2 Rhinopithecus bieti
GGATAAATAGGGAATCCTTTCCCCATTTCTTGTTTCTCTCAGGTTTGTCAAAGATCAGATGGCTGTAGATGTGTGGTATTATTTCTGAGGACTCTGTTCTGTTCCATTGGTCTATATCTCTGTTTTGGTACCAGTACCATGCTATTTTGGTTACTGTAGCCTTGTAGTATAGTTTGAAGTCAGGTAGCGTGATGCCTCCAGCTTTGTTCTTTTGACTTAGGATTGTCTTGGCAATGCGGGCTCTTTTTTGGTTCCATATGAACTTTAAAGCAGTTTTTTCCAATTCTGTGAAGAAACTCATTGGTAGTTTGATGGGGATGGCATTGAATCTATAAATAACCTTGGGCAGTATGGCCATTTTCATGATATTGATTCTTCCTATCCATGAGCATGGTATGCAGTTTCAATCTGTCACCCAGGTTGGAGTGCAGTGGCATGATCTCGGCTCTCTGCAACCTCTGAAATCCTGGGCTCAACTGATTCTCTTGCCTTAGCCTCCCGAGTAGCTGGAATTACAGGCGTGCACCATCACACCTGACTAATTTTTGTATTTTTAGTAGATACCAGGTTTCGCCACGTTGGCCAAGCTGGTTTTGAACTCCTGATTTCAAGTGATCCGCCCACCTTGGCCTTCCAAAGTGTTGAATTACAGGTGTGAGCCACCATTCCCAGCCTGGAAGTGGTCTTTATCTCTGTTTCTTTGAATTAGCAGCAGTTTTGTAGAAGTTTCTCCATCCCATCTTACCCATCTTTGCACCAGCATTCAACATAACTGATCAACACACTTCTTACGGCTTTTCCTACCTGTGCAATACTACACTGTCCTGGTTTTTCTTCTACCTTCAAGCTTTTTCTATATCCAACCATTAAATGCTGAGATTCCTCGGGGATAACTTCTAGAATCTCTTCTTTCTAAAGCTGTGCTGTCCAGTATACCACCAGGAGACAAAGGTGGTCAGTGGATAATAGAAGTA
Organism: Rhinopithecus bieti; assembly: GCF_001698545.2. Classification (NCBI taxonomy): domain Eukaryota; kingdom Metazoa; phylum Chordata; class Mammalia; order Primates; family Cercopithecidae; genus Rhinopithecus; species Rhinopithecus bieti. Next base: position 6,426,516 of record NW_016803937.1, read on the forward strand.
TGGCTAAGGCACAGAAGACAAATACCACATGATCTCACTTGTATGGGAAATCTAATAAAGCTCAACTCCTAGAAGCTGTAGAATGGTGGTTACCTGGCACTGGCAGTGCAGGGGAGGGACTGGGGAGTTTTTTTTTTTTTTTTTTTTATCTAAGAGTACAAAGATTCAGATAGACAAGAGAAAGAGGTTTTGAGGCTATAACACAGCATGATGACTACAGTCAATAATAATGTATTATATATTTCAACATAACTAAGAGAGTCAATTTCAAATGTCTCAGCAAAAAAAAGGATAGGTAAGTGAGGTGATGGACATGTTAATTAGCTTGATTTAATTATACCATTTTATACATGTATCAAAACTTCACATTGTACCTCATAAATGTATACAATTATAATTTGCCAATCAAAATAACAGTAAGAATAATTCTTTTAACTAAATACATTTTCTCCATCAAAAGAAATTGGCTAGTCTGAATTGGAAAGTGAGCTAACATACTGGATTTCTAAAATTTAGTATGGAAAAAGTAATCTAAAATATCTCATTGCTTTTTATGTTGATTAAATGATGGAATGATCATTACATAATAATCAGGTTAAAGAAGATATTACTAATATTAATTTTCCTGTTTCTTTTTCTTTTTTAATATGGCTAGCAGAACATTTAAATTTACATTTCTGGCTCATACTACATTTCTATTGGATGATGTTGCTATAAAATCTGTTCCTAAATGACTTCAACAATACTCATATAACTTGTTTTTTTTTTTGAAACAGAGTCTCGCTCTGTCACCCAGGCTGGAGTGCAATGGCACCATCTCAGCTCACTGCAACCTCCACCTTCTGGGTTCAAGTGATTCTCCTGCCTCAGCCTCTCAAATAGCTTGGATCACAGTTGCACGCCACCACACCCAGCTAATTTTTGTATTTTTAGTACAGGTGGGGTTTCACCATGTGGGCCAGACTGGTCTTGAACTCCTGACCTCATGGTCTGCCCTCCTTGGCCTCCCAAAGTGCTGGGATTACAGGCATGAGCCACGGCGCCTGGCCCTCATATAACTTTATATTGATAAATCCAGAGTGTGTATTTCTAGCTCTGAAATGTGAGACTCATGCACTTATCTGACTTTTTCTGGCATCTCCGCTTGGACATCTTACAAATTTTTCATACTTAGCCTGCTTGAATCTTGATTCGTCCCCTCCACTTGCCTCTCCCCAACTTGTCTCACTGTTCCTAGGACTCTCGCTGCAAAAATGTTACATGATTGCCTTTGAAGTTGTAGGAAAGGGTCACGACTGCCTCCAGAGACTGAAGAGGCAAGGAACAAATGCTCCTTGGAGCCTCCAGAAGAAACCAGTTCTGCTGACACCTTGATTTAAGCCTTGTGAAATGCATTTTGAACTTTCAGCCTCCAGAACTATAAGAGAAAAAATTTGTGTTGTTTTAAGCCACAAAGTTTGTGCTATTTTTTTCATAGAGTAATTAATAGGAAACCAGTAGAGATAAACAACATCTCCCTAATCCAGACACCCTAAGACAACCATTAGCAAGTCTGGTCATGCGTAACTACAACTATATCTTCAGTTAAACCATCTCTGCCCATCTCTATTGCTACAACCTTAGGCTGGGTTTATTGCAACAATGTCCTAACCATTCTGTCCTCGGGGTGGTTTGAAAATGGCTGCGCATTCCTTGCCAATCTTCATGAAGAGTTGTAATCTATTTCCCTTCCTCTTGATTTTGAGATAATCTTGGGCTGATTTGACCAATAGAACACAGGGGAAGTGATGGTGTATAACTTCTGGGGCTGGGCCACAAGAGAGCCATAGCTTCTGCTTTCATATGGTTGACCTGCTCCCTTTAAAAGCCAGCCAGCAGGCGGGACATGATAGCTCATGCCTGTAATCCCAGCACTTTGGGAGGCTGAGGTGGGTGGATCACCTGAGTTCAAGAGTTCAAGGCCAGCGTGGCCAACATGGTGAAACCGCGTCTCTACTAAAAATACAAAAATTAGCCAGGCGTGTTTGCACACACCTGTAGTCTCAGCTACTAGGGAGGCTGAGGCAGGAGAATCACTTGAACCCAGGAGGCAGAGGTTGCAGTGAGCCAAGATTGCGCCCTGCACTCCAGCCTGGGTGACAAAGCAACACTCCGTGTCAGAAAAAAAGAAAAAAAAAAAGCCAATCACCACATAAGACATCTGATTAGCTATGAGGGAGGACAAAAAAGCACATAGAAAGAGGCCATGCAAAGAATCACCAAGGTGCCAGGTGTATGAGTGAAGCTTTCTTGAATTTTCCAGCCTAGCTAAGTTACCAGATTAAAAAAGTATAGTGAAAGACCAAGCCGACAACAAGCTGAACCCTGCTGGAATTCTTGACCCACAGAAACATGGCCTCATAGAATGATTATTTCAAGTCTCTAAGTTTGGAGTAGCTTGTTACACAGCAATAGCTAACTGAAACACCTCTCTACCTGCTTTTGTGACTGTTCTAATTCCCCTGTCACACAGCAGGCAGCAGGGTCATCTTGCAGTTATTCTGAGGGTCACTCCCTTGCTTCCTGTTGCATAGAGAGGAAAACTGAACTTCCATCCTCTGTCACTCTGGATCTCATGATCCCTGGGACCATAAGACATCACAAGAATCATTGACTATTTATGATCTAACTGCTGTTTGATTAGAAATTCACTCACCACACTGATATTTCTTTTTCTTTTTTTTTTTTTTTGAGAGGGAGTCTCGCTCTGTGGCCCAGGCTGGAGTGCAGTGACCGGATCTCAGCTCACTGCAAGCCCCACCTCCCAGGTTTATGCCATTCTCCTGCCTCAGCCTCCCGAGTAGCTGGGACTACAGGTGCCCGCCACCTCGCCCAGCTAGCTTTTTGTGTTTTTTAGTAGAGATGGGGTTTCACTGTGTTAGCCAGGATGGTCTAGATCTCCTGACCTCGTGATCCGCCCGTCTTGGCCTCCCAAAGTGCTGGGATTACAGGCTTGAGCCACCGCGCCCGGCCACTGACACTTCTTAATGATGAACTATGTGTCAGGCACTAAGCTAAATGTAAAGAACATGGTAGGACACCAATAGGAACTGGAGATGGACAAAAAACAAGAGAAGAAACCATGCTTTTAAAAATGTGAAACTGTAACAAATGCTATGAATGGAAAATACACACAGGTGAGGTACTGTGATAGAAAACTGACAGGGCATGCCCAATTTAAGTAAGTTGATAAGGGAAGGCTTCTCTGAAGAGGTGATATTTAACCCGACACTTAAATGAGAAAGATCTTTGACATCATTATTCCTAGACCAGGCTCTGTCTTTCCAGATGCAAAGCTCAGAATCAGCGTCCAAGAGAGACCACAGCACTCCATCTGGTTCTAAAGCCTCATCCATCCTGATAGCATCCGTTTTGCTAAAATACTTCCCTCTTCATTTTCCCATTCTCCATAAATTGTCACCATGCCCAGCTCACTATCTCAGTTTCCAGCTCCCAGTCACAGTTCTCACAGCCTCTCTAGAGGGCCTCTCCTTCAGGTAAGCATCTCCTGGACTACTGTGACATCTCAGGGCTGACATTAGCATGAGGCGTTAATGCAGGCATTAGCCATGTGAAGTTGAATTATGTTTCAATTTTGCTGGGAGACTGAGACAGAGATTCTTCACAAGTGCCATATCTGGGGTGAGGCTTCTTTATTTTTGTTCTTTTTACTCATTTAATATATTTATCACTATGTACTTTTTAGCTCACTGGAGTGGAGTTAGCTGCAGTGCAAAGAGCAGCATGAGCCACTTTAGTGTCATAGTCATTTGGTGACAATTTTGCAATGGGTGCCCTGAATCCTCTGGTGCTGGTCATTCGGGACATGGGAGAACATCTTCCCTAGTACACCATGGGTGAGCTGGAGGAATTTTTAGCTGGGAAAGGCATTGCTCACTCATTTTCTGTATCTGGACCTGCCAGTTACTCATCCCATTGTATTCCGGGGTTGGCACAGGGAGAAGGTCACCAGGAAACTATTTTGGAAAGAGGATTAGCATAAACCATGGTGCCGGGAATTCACATGGTATAAGGGACACAAAAAATCCACCCATCCGGACAAAGCCCCTTTGCAGCCCTGATGTACAGCCTCAATTGTCTACCATTAGAGTCACCTCTTGGGTTATCTCCAGGAGATGCTGATTTAAATATTCATGTGTGTGAACTGCCCAATTAGAAATTGAAATTACACTAGATGAGGATCCTGGAAACCTGGGCCCTAGGTCCAATTCTCCTCTACTGTGCTGTGCAACTTTGGAAAAGACTGTGTTATCAGAGAACAAGACTAGATTTCTCCTTTGTCAAACGAAGAGCCCAATACCTTAGTCCCCCTATTTATTCCTATATTAATTCTGCCAAGGAACTTGCATTAAGCACCCACTGTGTGCCAGGCCCTCTGTAGGAGTGTAGGGGTGTAGGGGTAAGAGTCATTAGCCATTGAGGGTAGGAGCCTCAGTGACAGAAGCATGCTCTCAGGTGAGAGAAAATGACTATTATCAAGTGGTACCAGTTGGAATAGGTTGTTTAAGGGGAAGTAAAGAGGCTATGTAGAGACAGCCCATGCTTGGGTATCACAGTGGAGGGCAATGGTGTCCCACATGAAAGTAAGGGTTCACAGCAGGCTGTGAAAACAGACAGTAGGTATAAAATAAGACAGTTATTACCTCTTTTTAAAAAAGGTAAACCTGTGCATCCTAATGCAGAGATCTGCAACAGTGAGGTTGCACTGGGGTTAGGAGTGCAGACTCTGGATTCGGATCTTAGCTCAACTCTTCCTGAGAGTTTCATTACTTACAAGTTATGAGGCAGTGGGCATGTTACATAACCTCTCTACACCTCGACTTCCTCTCTGGGCCTCTTAGTGAATTAGGCAATATGATGTGAATTAATGGAGGGAATGCAACAAGCACAAGTCCTGGTTTGGAGTGAGGGCTCCGTAAACGTCAAGAAGCCTCTACGGTTCTCTTCCCTTTTATGCTTCCTGTTCTCAAAGAAGGCCTGCAATTCATAATCCAAGTAAAGTTTTGGTCCTGTACAAAAATGCTGGATTTTTAAGGATGGAGACCTATGCATTTGTCAACATCCACAATTTTTCAGATGGACTGACTCTCTGGGTCTAATGATGAGTTTTCTTTAATTTGTTCCAAAGAAGTCGTGGCAAGAAAAGGCATCTGCTTTATACCCATCTTATATTAAGATATTGTTTATCAATCAAAGGGGCAGCGATAAAACAGAAAATCCACTTTTTGAGGAGTTGGGAATTTTTGAAGCCATAGTGCTTTTGGGTGTCGAAAGGCAAAAGTCAGCCAGGCATGGTGGCTCATGCCTGTAATCCCAGCACTTTGGGAGGCCGAGGTGGGTGGATCACGAGGTCAGGAGATCAAGACCATCCTGGCTAACATGGTTAAACCCATCTCTACTAAAAATACAAAAAAATTAACCGGGCGTAGTGGCAGGTGCCTGTGGTCCTGGCTACTTGGGAGGCTGAGGCAGGAGAATGGCGTGAACCTGGGAGGTAGAGTTTGCAGTGAGCCAAGATTGCACCACTGCACTCCACCCTGGGCGACAGAGTGAAACTCCTTCTAAAAAAAAAAAAAAAGCAGTCTTGGATTAAGACAGTTGGTGATACAGGGAGGTTTG
>NW_016803937.1:6432549-6447316 GCF_001698545.2 Rhinopithecus bieti
TCCCCATGATAGGCCCCAGTGTGTGATGTTCCCCTTCCCGAGTCCAAGTGATCTAATTGTTCAGTTCCCACCTATGAATGAGAACATGCGGGAACACCCTGTCTTTAAGCTCTATTGCAGACATGATGTGAGTCACGGACCCAGAAAGTCAGCCTACTAGCCTCAGCTGTCCCCTGACTGACTTGTCATGGAACAGCCTGGCTCAACCCAGATTGGTGGCCAAACCATCCTGTGCCCGCTCTGAATGACGGAATCTCTGAAGAGTTCAATCTCTCATAAGAAACGTAGGCCATGGCAGACACCCCAGCGCCTGTGTTACATTCTCGCAGCCAACTCTGATTTCAGCAGCAGCTGCGCTGGACAGTTCTTTTTGAGCACACACCTGGCTCTCCCAGATTTCAACCTAAGCTCAACTGACTGCAAATCATCCTGCCCCAGATCTTCTCTGACAGGTAGAGGAACTTGCTCTAAACAGAAGGCAGTTAACATCCGCTCTTCCTGCCCCCAGGCAATCTCAATCCACGGAGAGTAGGGAGCCTAGGAAAAAGGCTCCAGCCCCTCTGGTTTTCAGATGGGTGACTGAGAATTCTGAGAAGCATTTCATAGGGTTCTCAGAGGTTCTGGGAGAATTGAAGAAATGAAGCTCCTGTGTACAGAAGCAATCTCAGTAATGCACTTTTTTGATTGGCCTCCTTCCTCTTTTCCCCGCCCCCATGAACTCACTTCTGCTTCCTGGGTCACCTCTAGGATCAAGTTCCTGTACCCAAGCACTTGTCCTGGACTTTGCTTCCCAGGAAACTCCAACTAAGGCAGATGCAGTAAACCAGGACATCCATCTTTGAATGAGAATGGATTAGATTTGCACATAACAAGAGGCTCCACCACGTAAGAAAATTCCTAAAAAAAAAGCAAAGCAAAGCAAGAAAATATCCTTGCAGAGCCTTGTTAGAGTCCTGGAAGAGAGATAATCTCATCACCAGATAGTTTCTGTGAGGTCAGCGTGTGTCAGCAGTAATTCTTTTTCTCAGACTGCACATTTGTTTTTAGGACCATCCCAGATGCTGACTTCAAAAGCTTTCTTGTTTGTAATGCACTATATAAGACCCTCCTTTTTTCTTTCCTACATGTCTAGTTCTGTTTACACAGGAGACACACCAGAACATCATTATGGAAACATTATTGTTCTCTTCCTGTGTGGTCAGAGGAGCTCAGGAGCGGAGATTGGCTCCTAAAGTCCAGCCCTCACCACCTTTGCCATCCCTCGGCAACATGTTTGGAATTTGGACAAGAGCATTTCTTAGAATGAATGGCGTTCCTGTAATCAGTGAGGTCACAAGAACGCATTTGTTGGGAAAAGGGAAAATGAATTATTTGATATTCCCATGGTGAAACATAGAAACACCAAACCACCAGAGAAGAATAAATATTTTTCTTGAAGAATTGGCCAGCGGCACACGCGGAAAACCCACTTGAACGAAACGTGGAGGCACTGCTCCCTGGGCCTGTTTATTTGATGAGTGAAGCAAAATCCAGTTTTCCACAGTAAAAGCAAAGATGGTAAAAGAAAATCTTCACAGAGTTCTGCCATCTCGCCTCACAAAGGAGAGGGGCTAAAGTCACACCTCAAGCCTGACACAGCATGTAACTCACGAAGTTCAACAAACTAAATTCGTATTTAGAGCTAAAGAATGACATTTAATGACTTATATTTTTAAGAATATATAAAGATTTCACAGTTGTAAAGTAAATATTCTTACTTTTTTTAAAAAATATCATTTGCAAGACATTTCCCCGACCCCATTTGAATGTCTCCAAAATTAGGGAGGAATCTTACAATTGATGTTAAGAAATTACTGTGTGCAGGTTTAAGCATCAGCATTTTTCTTTCTTAGTACCATATAAAATAAAAGTGTGCTGGAAGCACACTCTGGTCTTAACGTCAACCGTCACCCATTTCTGGAGTGGGAGGTGATCTTATCTTAGACGGTTTAAAATTAGTATTATCAAATCTTAAGAATATTCAAGACAGCTCAGGCTAAAGGGAACGGCCAGGAAGAAAGGCTAGAAACTGGTTTATAGAGGGTTTTGTGTGTTACGCTAAGAATTCAGCCTGACAGCCTCAGTGGTGAGCCTTTTTTTTTTTTTAACAACAGAAAGTGGCAGTAAAATATATTTGCTAACTCAATAAGGGTAAGTCATTCAATCACTACTTTTTTAAAGAAAACTTACATTTAACTTCCTAATTAAAGCATATGTATAATTCATATATTAAACTGCAAAAGTGTAAGTGTATAGTTAGATGAATTTTTTTTGAGTGAACACACCTATGTCACCACCATAAAGATGAAGACATACAACTCTGTCATCATCTCAGAAACCTCCCTCAGGCCCCTTCCAGTCATCACCTTTCCAAAGGTAACCACAAGTATTAGTCTGTTCTCAGGCTGCTAATAAAGACACACCTGAGACTGGGGCACGATGGCTCATGCCTGTAATCCCAGCACTTGGGGAGGCCCAGGAGGGTAGATCATGAGGTCAGGAGATCAAGACCATCCTCGCCAACATGGTGAAACCCCGTCTCTACTAAAAATACAAAAATTAGCTGGGTATGGTGGCACGTGCCTGTAACCCCAACTACTCAGGAGGCTGAGGCAGGGGAATCGCTTGAACCAGGGAGTCAGAGGTTGCAGTGAGCTGAGAATGCACCACTGCACCCCAGACTGGCGACAGAGTGAGACTCCATCTCAAAAAAAAAAAAAAGAAATAGTAAAAGAGGTTTAATGGACTCACAGCTCCACATGGCCAGGGAGGCCTCACAATCATGGAGGAGCAAAGGCACATCCTACATGACAGCAGGCAAGACAGCATGTGCAGGGGAACTGCCCTTTATAAAACCATCAGATCTCATGAGACTTACTCACTATCACAAGAAGAGCATGGGAAAAACCCACCCCCATGATTCATCCTGCACTGGATCCCTCCCATGATATGTGGGGATTGTGGGAGCTACAATTCAAGATGAGAGTTGGATGGTGATGCAGCCAAACCATATTACCACCATCCTGGCTCAATATAGATTAGTTCATCTCACCATCTACAGCTCAATAGAGATTAGTTCTGCCTGCTGTTAAACTTCACTTCCATGGGATATTCTCTTCCCTATCTGGCTTCTTTCATGCAGTGTTATGCCTATTAAGTTCGTCCATATTCTTGAGCATAATAACAGCTGCTTTCTTATTGCTACATATTACATGTCTCATGTATGTACCAAAATTTATCCATTTGTCCCTTGATAGACTTTTGAGTTCTTTTCAGTTTTTAGCTATAACAAATTGTGTTATTCTGGACATTTTTGTAAGTGTCATTGGTGTACATGTGTATACATTTGGTTTACGTATAGATCTGGAAGTAGAATTTCTAGGTGAAGAATGTTCAGCTTTACAGTGTGTGAGAATTCTGATTGCCACACATCCTTACCAATACTTGCTATTGTTATTATAATTATTTTTAAAATTCTAATTAATTTTCACATGTGTGTATAATAGTATCTGAATAATTTCTGTGCAGTTTTCCTTTGCGTTTCCTTGATGACTAGCGATGTTAAAAACCATTTTGGCCGGGCGTAGTGGCTCACGCCTGTAATCCCAGCACTTTGGGAGGCTGAGGTGGGCGGATCACGAGGTCAGGAGATAGAGACCACCCTGGTTAACATGGTGAAACCCCGTCTCTACTAAAATACAAAAAAAAAAAAAAAAAAAAAAAAAATTAGCTGGGCATGGTGATGGGCGCCTGTAGTCCCAGCTACTTGGGAGGCTGAGGCAGGGGAATGGCATGAACCCAGGAAGTGGAGCTTGCAGTGAGCTGAGATCGCGCCACTGCACTCCATCCAGCCTGGGTGACAGAGCGAGACTCCATCTCAAAAACAAACAAACAAACAAAAAACCTTTTAATATGTTTAGTGGTCATGTAGATATCCTCTGTTGCAAAAGGCCTGTTAAATATTTCCTCCATTGTTAATTAGGTTCTCTGCCCTTTTGTTATACTTTTCTAGGAGTTCTTAATGTGTCCTGGATAAATGTCCTATCATAGACCCATATATTACAAAGATTTTTTTCCGCTGTGTAGCCTGCCTGAAATACTCAATGATGTATTTTGATGAGCACAGGTTTTTACTTTTAGTGAAGTCCAATTTATCTATCTTCTCATATACATTCATTAGAGACATTGGCTTATAATTTTTCTTTCTTTCAATGTTTATGTCAGTTATTGCAAAGAAGATTATGCTGGCCTTAAGAGAGAAGTTGGAAAGCGTTTCCTTTTTTTTCTATTTAATGGAAGATTTTGCATAAGATTAGTGTATTTTCTTCTTTAAAAGTTTGGTGGAATTTACCATAAAGCCATCTGGACTTGGAATTATCTTAGGCTATGGTGTTTTCATTTAATAAATGTAGAACTATTCAGATTTTGTATTTCTTTTTTTTTTTTTTTTTTTTTTGGTATGCTTTGGTACACTGATTTTTTATTTATTTTAAATATTATTTATAATGCCAATTTTGTTTAATTTTCAAATCGATTTTAATAAATGTATTAACAATGCCTTTTTTTTAATTCTTGAAAGATCTCTAGTGCTGTCTCCATTTGTTTAATTAGTAATAGTGCCTTTTCTTTTTATTTCTTAACTACCCTTACTAGGGATTATTGAGATCAAGTTATAGATCTTTCAAAGAACAAACTTTATTGACTTATCCTCTTGCATAGCTACTTTCTATGTTATCAATTTTATTTTTGTTATTTCCTTCCCTCCATTTTATTAGCACTAAATTTGGTGTTCTCTGATTTACATATACATTCAAGGTTGTAAATCTCTCCTCTACTTTATCTGTATTCTCAAGTTTTGTTATGTTGTATTTCCATTACATTGTATTCAAACTATTTTCTACTTCTTAATATTATTTCTTATTTTACCCATGGGATATTCCAACATATATTGCATAGCTTCTAAGTATGTGGGGATCCTTTAGTTCTTTTTGTTATTAATTTCTGTTTTAAATTTAAAATGGTCAGAACACACAATCTGTATGATTTCTATCTTTTGAAACTTGTTTGGATGTACTTTAGGACCAGCCTATGATACGTTGATAACTATTCCATGTGAACACTGCAGGATGCAAACTCTTGATTTTTGTAAATTTTGTTAGAACCAAATTTTGTTTAGTAAAATCTATATTATAGATTTTAGTGAAATTTTTATTGTCCTTATTTATATTTAGACTAATTGTTATGTCAGCTATGTAGAAGTGTGTTAAAGTTTTGGCTATAATGATGGGTTTTTCTGTTTTGACTATTTCTATTATATATATTAGTTTGTTTTACACACCAGTCACCCTCTTGTCTGAGGTTTTGCTTTCTATAGTTTTAGTTACCTATAGTCAATTGCAGTCTGAAAATATTAAATGGAAATTTTCAGAAAGAAATAATTTGTAAGTTTTAAATTATGAGCCATTCTGAGTAGTGTGACTAAATATCCTGCTGTCCTGTTCTGGACATGAATCATGCCTTTCCCCAGTGTATCCACACTGTACATACTGTCCCATTAGTTACTTAGTAGCTGTGTCAGTTATGTCAACTGCCGAGATATCAGTGCTTGTGTGCAAGTAACCTTTATTTTACTGAATGGCCCCAAAGTTCAAGAGGAGTGATGTTGGCATATGATTGTAATTGTTCTATTTTACTATTAGTTATTGTTTTTAATCTCTGGTTGTGTCTAATTTATAAATTAAACTTTGCCATAGTTGCATACATATAGGGAAAAGCATACTATAGTCATGCATCAGTTAACAGGGACATGTTCTGAGAAATGCATTGTTAGGTGATTCTGGCATTGTGCAAACATTACAGAGTGCACTTACACAAACCTAGATGGTATAGCTTACTACACACCTACAATATATGGTACAGCCTATTGTTCCTAGGCTATAAACCTGTACAGTACCTTACTGGGCTGAATACTGTATGCAGTAGTAACACAACGGTATTTGTATATTTAAACATATCTAAACACAAAAAGTACAGTAAAAATATGGTATTATAATCTTATGAGATCACCATCACATTTGTGGTGCATCATTGACGAAAACGTTGTTATGTGGCATGTGACTGTATACACACGCAGAGTTTGCTACTATCAGAGGTTTCAGGTATCCAATCGGGGTCTTGAAATGTGTTTCCCACAGATAAGGGGGGCTGCTGTATATGTTACTGGATGCAACCCAATTTAGACTTATTATATCTGCCTGTTGTGCAGTTCTATAAATATGATATAGCCTTCTTTATCTGCAGTAATACTTCTCTCCTTAAAGTCTATTTCCTCTGATAATAGCATAGCTATATCAACTTTCTCTTGGTTAATACTTATAGGATATATTTTCTTACTTTTTTTCTATCTTTCTGTACCGTTCCATTTAAGGTATATCTAATTTAAGAAATACATATCTATTGTCTTAAAATTCAGCCAATCTGTTTTTAATTGCTGTGTTTATCAATTTATGTTCCTGGGTTCTCATGTGCTTCTCCTATACTTCACTTTACTTTGATAAATCACCTTATTGTGAATTGATCTTACCTGCATTATCCTAATATGAGTGTGTCTTCCGATACCCCAGGAGAGAGGCTGTCTAAAAATGAAGACATATAGAAAGCCAAAAAAGAAAGAAGGGAAGAAAGCATAACAGAGTCCTAGTGGCACCTCCCGAGACCTAATACTAAGGTTATGATATCTTTTTAACTTCTATATTAACTTACAGCTAAAGCCAGAACTCTCCATCCCTAGGCATTTTAACAATGAACACCATATAAAGATATATTCTGTGGTCATTCTTGCTTTATTAGACAATATTATTTAATTCTTACTATGTTCCAGGCATCTTTCTAAGAGCCTCACATGAATTATCTCATTTAACTCTAATTTAACTCTAGAAAGTTTGTACTATTTTTATTCCCATTTCACCCACAGAAAAAGTTAGGCCTTAAAAAAGAATGTGTCCCAAACCACAAGGCTTATGGTCTCACTGCATTGCCTCTTTCACTGTCTTCTTTCGTGGAAAGAATCACCAGAATATCTTTAGGCTTTGGCCCAGTCTATACAACCTATTTTAATTTCCCAATCACCACTTTATGAAATAGCTATTTTATTAATCATTGCTGATGATCTGTCTTTTCTATTTTACTCTTTGAGGTTTAATTTCTTTCTTTTCTTTTTTTGAGACAGAGTCTTGCTCTGTCACCCAGGCTGGAGTGCAACGGCACAATCTTGGCTCACTGCAATCTCTGTCTCCTGGGTTCAAGCAATTCTGCCTCAGCCTCCCGAGTAGCTGGGATTAAAGGCGCACACCACCATGCCCGGCTAATTTTTGTATTTTTAGTAGAGACAGGGTTTCGCTATGTTGGCCAGGCTGGTCTTGAACTCCTGACCTCAGGTCATCTGCCCGCCTGAATATGCCTGAATATGTGCAGAGAATGCACAATATAGTTAGCTGCTTGAATTATTTCTCTGTAAATTATTTGGCCTCCCAAAGTGCTGGGATTACAGGCGTGAGCCACCGCAACGGCCAAGGTTTTATTTCTGAAAGTTCCATTTTGGCTTTTCTAAATGTTCTTAAATGTTGTATAGGCTGTCATAACATTTTCTACAAAAACGTGATTGCAGTTTTCTGCCATGTATGGTAGAATTCAGGGACAGATGAAAATATATGAACCTGAATTGTTAATCTGACATCTTATTTCTATAGGATGCTGCACTTCTTCCTGCCAAAGAAGTGTTGACAGTTTGGATTTATAACAATGCATTCAAAAACCCTGAAGTTTTATAACATAAAATAATGTATCATTAGGCGCTCTGAAAGGATAATGAAGCATTTACTACTTCTTGCTCATTTTGGTAAAGGTTTCTAGAAATAAACATTAAGTCGTATGGACTTGGCATATGGATCATTCATGAAGGAAGCAGAGAATGCACAATATAGTTAGCTGCTTGAATTATTTCTCTGTAAATTATTCATGCTTCTAATTTATCCAACCATTTTCCTTCTCTTACAATATCTGAATTATTCTCATTTCCACATGACATGAGTGCATTAACATCAACAAGGACAAAGTTAACAACAGCAACAAAAAATTAAATGGTTGGCGGGCGCGGTGCGCCTCAAGCCTGTGAATCCCAGCACTTTGGAGGCCGAGACGGCGATCACGAGGGCTCAGGAGATTCGAGACCATTCCTGGCGTACACGGTGAAACCCGTCTCTTACTAAAATAATACAAAAAAAAAAAAAAAAAAAAAAAACATAGCCTGGCGAGGTGGCAGGCGCCTGTAGTCCCCAGCTACTCGGGGAGGCTGAGGCAGGAGAATGCGTGAACCCGGGAGGCGGAGCTTGCCGTGGCTGGACCTGGCCCACTGCACTCCAGCCTGGGGCGAGCAGAGCGAGACCCGTCCTCAAAAAAAAAAAACAAAAAAAAACAAAAAAACAAAAAAAAACAAAAATTAAATGGTTGACCAAAGAAATCATAGTCCAAATAAATTAAGGAAAGACAGATGTCTCAGAAAAGAGGGCTGTGTCTCTTAGGGGTAACAGACTCCAAGTTTTTGGTCTGTTTGCTACAGGGATTTGAACACTTCATCCTTCATAAGACAATAAATAATGTGATAGATAATACAAGTTATAACTAGTTACAGGGATGGTAGCAGGAGGCTCAGATCCGGCTACTGTGGTCCATAAGCAAAGGGTTACTTAAGAGATCTTGCTCTAAGCGGGAACTTAGCATGTTTGTGAAGACTCCTGAGTGTCTTAATGAAATCCAGATAACGGAGCCACCTACAAGCAATCATTGTAAATTATGTAGTTTGCAAATCTTGCAAGTATATGATATTTCTGTAGCATTATTTTCACCATGATTAATTACAGGTCTCAAAGAAAGCAAAAATGAAAAGAAATTCCTAGTTCCAGGTTTACCTATTGATATCTAGCATTTGTTTGGCTAAAAATATACATTGTTACATAATAAATCAAGAGTTGATGGTTTTACTGATGTCACAGCTCTTAATCTGATCCTCATTCCTGTAAACCTATTGCAACCCCCTTACGCCAGCCCTTAGAGATAGGTGTGGAAGGGAACATATCATTTTTCAGTGAACATACAAGATAAGCAGCTTACTTTGGTGGAAGAATCACATGAATAACAGGGAATTGTGAGGGTTGAAAGTGACAAAGCAGGTTGGGGCTCATTTGATTGCTGCTCACTAAGCATGGGAAGACTGATAGCCTTTGAAGAGGGCATGATATGATCACAGTTATTCTTCAGGAAGTCAATTAGACAGTAACAGGCACGCAGATTGGATCACAGGAAAATGGAGAAGGATAAACTTACAAGAAAGTGGCCCTGTCTTGGCTGGATCAGAGGAAATGATGTTCAAACCAGTTGTGACCACTGCAATGAAGAGTTTGCAGGTAGCAACCACATGGGAGAGAGAGAAAGGATAAGAAGTACCACTGACCTCTCTGTTGATGAGGAACTAAAGACAAATCCAAGGTGGGTTCAGGTGCATGGGAAGACAAGTATGGCACTGCAAGAAACCGTGTACTTGGGAAGATGAGGTAATGAAGTAACGAGGTAATGAGGTACGGGTGTTCAGACACACATAGTTAACCCTGGTATGGGTGTTCAGAAACACACAGTTAACCCTGAGAGGCAAGTGAAATGTACAGGTGGAGATGTGCTATAGACATGATGAACCTGAGGTCAGAAATTTAAGCTACAAATATGGAGACATGTTGAAGAAGAGATCTTTAAAGCTGCTAGGTTGGATGAAATTGTTGAGAATGGTAGAAAACAGCAAAGGAAAATCAAGACAGAAAATGGACAGGCACTTCCAATGGCAGGAGGAATAATAAGAACTACCGGAAGAAGATATATGGGTTTCTATACAGAGAGAGTGGGAGAACAAGGACAGTATGCTGTCTTAGACAGCAAAGGGAAGAGCATTTCAAGAACTGTCAAATGCTCTGCTGGGAATTAAAGTGGTTCAGCCGCTGTAGAAGACAGCTGGGTGGTTTCTCAAAGAGTTGAACATAGAATTATCATTTGAGCCAGCAATTTCACTCCTAGGTATAAACCCAAAAGCAAGTTATAAGTAGATTTATGGTAACAGTAGGCAGAAGGAGGCCTGGGTCTGGCTGTTGTGGTCAATAAGCAGGGTTTTTTTTTTAAGAGATCTTGCTCTATGTGGGAACCCAGCATGTTTGTAAAGAATCCTGAGAATCTTAATGAAATCCAGATAACAGAGTCACCCACATTCAATCATCATAAATTATGTAATTTGTAAATCTTGCAAGTATACAATATTTTGTAGCATTATTACTACTAACAATTATTATTTTTGTAGCATCATATTAAGGAAATCCAGATAACAGAGCTGCCCAAACTCATTGTAAATTACGTAATTCATAAAACTTGTAAGTATGCAACATTTTTGTAGCATTATTGTCACTCTATTTACAAATAAAAAACCAGTATTCAAATACATTTGCACACGGGTTGGTAGCAGTATTGTTCATAATAGTAAAAAAAAAAAGCTCAAATGGCCATCAACAGATGAATGGGTAAACAATTTTTGGTCCATCCATATAATGGAATATTGTTTATCCCTAAAAAGGAATGAAGTAGTGATACATGCTATAATGTGGATGAACCTTGAAACATTATGCAAAGTAAAAGAGGTCAGTCAATCATGCCTGTAATCCCAGCACTCTGGGAGGCTGAGGCGGGTGGATCATGAGGTCAGGAGATCGAGACCATCCTGGCTAACATGGTGAAACCCCATCTCTGCTAAAAAATACAAAAAATTAGCCGGGCATGGTGGCGGGCACCTGTAGTCCCAGCTACTTGGGAGGCTGAGGCAGGAGAATGATGTGAATCTGGGAGGCAGAACTTGCAGTGAGCCGAGATCACGCCACTGCACTCCAGCCTGGGCGACAGAG
Source organism: Rhinopithecus bieti (assembly GCF_001698545.2). Lineage (NCBI taxonomy): Eukaryota > Metazoa > Chordata > Mammalia > Primates > Cercopithecidae > Rhinopithecus > Rhinopithecus bieti. The sequence continues at coordinate 6,443,580 of NW_016803937.1, forward strand.
CAAGACTCAATCTCAAAAAACAAAAAAATAAAAAAAAAGAGACCAGTCATAAATGCCCAAGTATTGTGTGATTTCTTTTATATTATGTATAAAAATAGGTGATACATAAAGCCAGGAACTGGGTGAAGGGAGAAAATGCTTAATAGGCATAGAGTTTCCTTTTGGGTTAACAGAAACATTTTGGAACTAGATAGAGGTAGTGATTGCACAACATTAAGAAGGTATTAAGTATCACTTGGTTAATTTTATGTTACGTAAATTTTACTTTAATAAAATTAAAATTAAAAATTAATTGCTTCAGAGACTTCAAGCAGGCTCAGGACTAAGAAACAGTTGAAGGAAATCAGCTGTTCCGTTTCCATGACCTTCAAAAGGAGAATTTTCAGCAAAATGTTGGTAGGATAGGAGCTCCACTTTGGAGTATTAAGATGTGAGCATGCAAGGAAATAGAGATGTTGAGCAAAGATGGCTTTCAAGAAGACTGGGGAAGGAAGGCAGCAATTTGAAGGAGAAATAATTTGGTTTAGCATGGGAAGATCTGACAACGTTTGGAGGCTGGGGGAGGATTCAGAGAGGAGGGAAAATTTAAGATGTAAGAGTGTGAGGGGAAATGCTGAATGAAGAAAGAGGCAGAAAAGAGTGAGATCCAGGGTTCAAGGGAAGGGATGTGTCATGAAAAGCAGGAAGAATTGGTCTTTCTCTGAAAGGAAGGGAAGGAGTTAGGGGTGCACAGAGATGGAAAAGGGAACTGAAACGGATGGTATGAACTTTTCTCAGCAGAGGAACGTGCAAGGCCAGCTGCAGAAAACTGTAGGCACTGGGGTAGGACTTATTGCTTTAGACAAACGGAAAAGCCTTAGAGTGGTGCTCAAGGTGAAGAGCAATAAATTAAGGATGAATAATTACAGAGTAGCAATAAGGGCAGGAACCTGCAGAGAGGGAGTTGGCACAGGTCCAGGAGCATGAATACCTCATCAACCAAGTTGTTTTCATATCACCCCTATCCTGTGTTTTAGAAATTCTTTTGCCCGTCCATTGGGCTTCATATTTATACCTGCTGAATATCGCCTTATTAATTTCAGTCAATCCTTATAGATACTTGAGTTCTTTTTGAAACTCAAGGTTATTGTACAATTGGAATGCCAGAGCTGTGAAAGTTTCAAACTAACCAACTTGTCTTCATATCTTCGTCTCCACCACTGGGATGAAAGCAATTAGATTCAATTAGATTTCTGCATGCAGAAAACCATTCTCCAGGACGACAGAGAGTATATTTTAACCCTTTTGGATACAGCTATTCAACCAATCTGAATCTACTTTACTGTAATAATATTCAGTTCATATTTTTCTATTTTGACAAAAAGGATAAGATATTTTGTTAAATGTTTTTTTGAAGAGTCTGTGTACAAAAGTATGTCTTCAAAATATTCTAGATGTATGACCCTGTGGTGGTCACATATATTTAACCCTTCTTACTTTATTCACCTGTAAAATGAAGATAAAATAGGATCTACATTGTAGAGTTATTATAAAGATTATATGAGTTAATGTAAGAAATGCACTTAAAGTGGTGCCTCGCACAGCGTTTGAGCTAAATAAATTGACTACGATCTGCATTATTAACATCAATATTCATTCTGTCTCTAGCATTTGCTAAGTCATTAAGTAATTATTTATTCAGAGCCAGATATTGTAAGTGCTAGATTTACAGCAACGAGTAAGTCAGTCAAATCTCTAACTTTATGGAGCATATAATTTTATTTATGCAGAATTTGGGAAAATACAGGGAGCATTTTTTTCTGTTTGTATTTTAAAAATTCAGTTTTCAGGTCTTCTTTCTTATCCTCCCCTTCCATTCAGAGAAAATACTATGCAAAGACCCGAGGGAAAGAGGAAATTACAGATAACAAGGTAAATAAGACTGATGGTCACGCTCGTAGAGACTCGGCTTTGTTAACAAGGGCCAAATCCAATAAGGGACTTGGAATAAAAAAGCAGTCAAGTCTCAATCATCTGTGTTAACCAGGGCTTATGAAAATGGACAATGCAAGGACAGAAATAATGCATTTTGATTAGTTGACTTAAATTCACAGCAGAGGCTTTTACCAAAAAAAAAAAAAAAGAATACACAGGCCTCTGGAGTAAGAGTGATTGGCAGAAGGTGGTCTTCGGAGAAAGTTGGTTATAGTTTTCAGACCATTCCTTGGGTCTCTCGGAGAACTACCACTGTTAAAACTTTATATCCTCAAAGGAAGGAAGTTGTAAAAAGTTGCTGTCAAAGGAAGCCTAATTTGCCTGACTTGATGAAGGGGTTGGTTGACAATGAGCATTTCTGTCAAAGGATTTGCTGCAGAAAGAAGATAGACAGTTGAGGAAACCATCTGATTTCCATAAACAGCTGGGAGGCAGAAGAAACAGTGTAGCCATCAGGTGAAGGGAAAGCTCTCTCTTGGATCTCAGGTCCAATCTTCTCTGATTGGCAGAAGAAAGAAAGAGCAGCAGGAAAGATTTCACAATCCTCTCTTCTGAATTGTATGTAACAAGGTTAGAGAGGAAGGGTGGGGGTTACCAGGGTCAGAGCAACAACCTCAGGGCAACTGAAGGCAGCCTCACCATCTAGGAGGCACTCTGGGGCTGTTCCTTGGAAGTGTGAAGTTTTTTGAGCCCTTTTGCCTTTGAGTAGCCCTCAAATATCTGTAGTTATTTCTTCCCCTAGGGAAGCACCTGCTCTGTTAAAGGCCTTCCCAGTGGGCTATTTCCTCCAGGCTTTGAAGACAAGGAATTGCGAAGAGCTAGAAGATGTGATCTTTGTTTGCATTTGAAATTTTCCTGTCTACGTTTTAATGTATTGATGTATAAAATTCTGAAAACATATGGGATATTATTTAAAAGTTTTCTTTTCTTTCTCTATCCTTTTTCTTAGAGAATTGACTTTCTTTGTGTGATAGAGAAAGAAAAGCAAATGTTTGCCAAATTGGTTTTCTGCTGAAAGAAAAACAGTTGTCTTATGTTTTGATGGCCACCTACATACAATATTTGTTTTTTGATTGTTGCTACTTCTTGCCTAATTGAGAAAGATAGATGCAATTCAGCAAATAACAATATCTGCCTCTGCTATGGGCCCCAGTGAGATGAAGGCATTTCTCTTATTTTTTAAATGTGGCACTTCTAAGGAGTATGGACCAGAGGAAAAGAGGTTTCTACTTATTTAATAGAAGCCATCAAAAAAAAGACAACATCAACTATGATGAGATTAGGCCTTGGGACAAGCTGAATGTGCTTCCTGTTTGTCTGCGTGGTATCTTGAGACTAGACTTGGCTTTGCTTAAACAAGCAATTGAGCTGAGAATCAAACAGCATCAACAGTCTGGCCCAAGAGCAGATGTCACCCTGGCAACTATCATAAATCACTCCCAGGCCACAGGGTCCGAAAGGCCACAGGCATCTGCCCAACATGGGTAGACAGGAGGATCTATTTGGTTAGGGCCAAATAGGCTAATTTTTCTACACACACTTGCCTGAAAACTTTGGGTGAGACTATGTAATTTGATCATCCCAAGTACTGGGTGGAAAAAGACTGAATGAATGGTACCTCTTCCCCTGTGTCTTTACTACCTAATTTTTTAGTGTTGAGAACAAAGAATCAAATCGAGAAAGTCCATGGTCTTTATCAAAGACTGTATTCTGTCATCATTGGAGACTTTTTCTTTCCTTCAGAAATGCAGACCTGTCTCTTT
>NW_016803937.1:6447627-6478603 GCF_001698545.2 Rhinopithecus bieti
TTTTTTTTTTTTTTTTTTTTTTTTTTTTGAGAAGAAGTCTTGCTCTGTCACCCAGACTACAGGGCAGTGGCGTGATCTTCGCTCACTGAGACCTCCGCCTTCTGGGTTCAAGTGATTCTCCTGCCTCAGCCTCCCCAGTAGCTGGGATTACCGGCACCTGCCACCACACCTGGATACTTTTTGTATTTTTAGTAGAGACGGGGTTTCACCATCTTGGTCAGTCTGGTCTTGAACTCCTGATCTCGTGATCCACCTGCCTTGGCCTCCCAAAGTGCTAGAATTACAGGTGTCAGCCACCGCCCCCAGCCAACCCATCTCTTATAGAGAGACCTAGCAGACATTTACATTCGGAAATCTCATGGTGTTTCCATGAGATGCTACTTCCAAAGGTTCTGTTCATGAGGAAAGTTTTATTAATGAGTCATGATGACACACGACTTGTCTACTTACCTAAAATTTCTCTAGGAGTTTTGCACAGTTTTGTATTAATTTTTATTTCTAACTACTTTGAGATTACTCTATGCCATTTAATCTCTAATAGGAGTCATGCTGACTGCAAAGCCTGCAGTGACCAAGTATCTCCTTGTGAATCGCTCTGGGAGTTGCAGATAAGAGAGGAATTGTAAAAAGAGGTTATCATCCCTATATTTACATTTAGCATTGACTAGTATTTGATTTATGGTAATAATAAAGAGATAGAAGGGTAGAAGCATATCAGAGAGCCTAGAAAATGTACATTTCATTACATTATCTTGTTTTATCCTAGAAACTAGGTGGAAATTTACCTCTGACAACACTATATTCCATCTACGTGAAAGCCCTGAGCAGCTGCTGGGGAGCTAACTATGGCTGCAGTAATGCACTCGGGAAAGCCTGTGGATGGCCACGTTGGCTGCCACTCAACCAACTCCACGACCACGACCTAAGACCCACCTCTGAGTCTCACTTTCCTAACTCAGACAATGAAAATTACACCACCCGTATCCAGGCATTGTTGTGAGCTTACATCAGATAATGCATATATAAACAAAGTTGTAAATTATTAGTTTAAAAAATATAAACGCAAGACGTTTTCTCTAGCCTCTGGGACTATGAAAATGAATGAGATCAGGTCCCTGGCCTGGGAGAAATTTACATTTAGAAACCCCATGCTGTTTCCACGAGGGTCTTTTTGTAAAGGTTCTATTCACAGGAAAAGGTTTTAAAATGTGTCATGACAATACAGGGCTTGCACACCTTCATAAAATTTCTTTAGGAGTTTTGCTCAACTCCGGATGTATTTTATTACTACTTTTAATTTCCTATGCTATTTCAAGAAATCTACTGAAAAATAGAAAAGCACAGTAGTTCTGCCCTACATGTCAGTATTATCAAAATAGAAATGACTCCACAAAATCAGAAGGCCCAGATCGACTTCCAGTCCTGCCACTTACTGATGGGTGATGGCATTGGTTAAGTTACTTAACTTTTCTGAGCCCGAGCTACTTCTGCATCTGGAATATAGGAACAGGCTAGCTATCGGAGAAAAATAGATGGATGTGTGAGGGGCTCTAAGGCCAAAGGCCATGCTCTAATGTGTGGCAGGAGCTCAGTGAATGATCTTTTTCATCCTTTCAAAATATGCAGTATTCCTGTAGAACTGCAGAGCATCCTATCTAATCCATAGCCATTTACTACTTGTGCTTATTAAGTACTTAAAAATTAAATACTCTAAATTGAGATGTGTATTAAGCATAAAATATATGCTACATTTCAATGACTTAATATGAAAAGAATGTAAAAAGATATTGTATGAATAATGTCCATATTGATTACTTTTTTTTTTTTTTGAGATAGAGTCTCACTTGCTCCGTTGCCCAGACTAGAGTGCAATGGCATGATCTAGCAATTCCCCTGCCTCAGCCTCCTGAGTAGCTGGAATTACAGGCATGCACCACCAGGCCCAGCTAATTTTTGTATTTTTAGTAGAGACATGGTTTCACTATACTGGCCAGGCTGGTCTCAAACTCCTGGCCTCAAGCGATCTGCCTGCCTTGGCCTCTTAAAGTGCTGGGATTACAGGCGTGAGCCACCGTGCCTGTCCTTGATTACTTGTTGAAATGATAATATTACAGGAAATTAAAAAGTGGTTAGTAATAAAAATAAATCCAGAGCTGAGCAAAACTCCTAAAGAAATTTTAGGAAGGTGGGCAAGCCCTGTATTGTATGTGTATGTATATATATATATACACACACACGTACTCATATACAGAGTTATATATATTATTAAAGTTGATTTCACTGGTTTCTTTTTTAACATGACTATAAGAAAATTTAAAATGACATATGTGACTTTCATTACATTTCTATTGGACCATGCTTCTGTATAAAATAAAATTTAGAGTTTTCAAAAGTCAAAAAGAAGCCTCTTTTAGTTATCTATACTTTCTTATTGGGATCAAGTAATTATTATAATCCCCCCTAGCAATACTCAATTAAAAATTAATCTCCTCAAGGGCCCGGGCATTGTGGCTCCACAGCCTGTAATCCCAGCACTTTGGGGAGGCCAAGACGGGCAGGATCACGAGTCAGGAGATCAGAGACCAATTGTGGCTAACACAGTGAAAACCCCGTCCTCTACTAAAAAAAAAAAAACTATGCCAGGAGGCGGGTGCGGAGTTGCCTTTGTAGTTCCCAGCTACTTGGGAGGACTGAGCCAAGGAGAATTGTGTGAACACTGGGAGAGCGCGAGCTTGACAGTGAGCTAAGACACTCCAGCCTGGGAGACAGAGGGAGACTCTGTCTCAAGAAAAAAAAAAAAAAAAAATTAATCTCCAGAATATAGTATCCTTAGATTCTGATCCATAAAGCAATCTGTTATCTATTTACATTAATGAATTGAAGGATGTCTTTTTATCTATATTTGAATAGTATCCTGGAGCTAAAGGCCACATAAACATAACAATTTAGGCATGTGTCAAGATGTAACAGCCTATTATCAAATTCTAGGCCCAATTCTTGGATCTGTACAATAATTTTCAAGCTATATATTTTCTCCAATTTAGGCAACAGTTAAATGTATGCTAATTTTCCTTAATAGTACCTGGGGAGGTTTTTGCCATGGAGCATGGTACTTCGCAGGTTTTTGAAGTTATCACACTTGTTAAATCAGTGCATATTAAGTATCCACATCTTTAACTCATCATTTCTTTATGGTCACAGCAAATGTACAGATTCATTCTCCACTGGGATTTGTTGTAAAACACATTTCATGTAAGCAGGATCGATATAATCACCAACTCAACAGATTCCATATCACTCCCAATGTGAGAAGGTCAAGAGACAAGGTAATTAACTTACCATGAGGTTGTTGCTGTCATTTTCAGGAATGCTTTAGAGAGCAGCAGTCACCAACCTTTTTTGGCACCAGAGACCTGTTTTGTGGAAGACAATTTTTCCATGGACTGAGGGTGTTGGTGGTGGCTGTTTTGGAATGATTCAAGTGCATTACATTTATCATGCACTTTATTTCTATTATTAGTTCATTGTAATATATAATGAAATAAGTATACAACTCAACATAATGTAGAATCCATGGGAGCCCTCAGCTTGTTTTCCTGCAACTACATGGTCCTCAGCTTGTTTTCCTGCAACTACATGGTCCTGTCTGGGGGTGATGGGAGACAGTGACAGATCATCAGGCATTAGATTCTCATAAGGAGGGCACAACCTAGATGTCTTGCATGTACCATTTACAATAGGTTTCACGCTCCTATGAGAATCCAACACTGCTACTGATCTGACAGCAGGCAGAGCTCAGGCAGTAATGTGGGGAATGCGGAGTGGCTGTAAATATAGATGAAGCTTTGCTTGCTCACCTGCCACTCACTTCTTGCAGTGCAGCCTGGTTTCTAACAGGCCACGGACTGGTACTCAGACAGGTGGGTGGGGGACACTCTTGTCTTAAAGAAATAAAGTCAAGTCACATGTCTACAGTGTGTCAGGTGTCTTGAAGGTTAGATCGAATCATGGCCAAAACAGAGGATTCAAACGGTTGGCTCAGAGTTGAAAAAAATTGCAGTTTATCTCAGTAACAAATGTGCAAAAGTATTTTTGTCTAGAACGTGTGAGATCAGGAAAGAGGGGAAAAATGTACAGAAGTGATAGCAACTTACTGGCTACTTTACTTAAGAATAATTGATCAATGATTGAGAATCATCCATTAATGAGGCGTTGAGTTAGGAACTTGTTTTATTTCACGTGTCTCATGATGGTACCCACACAAAGCCAGGGTATTATGTCCATTGTACAGATGAGAAAACTGAACCTCAGAGAAGTTAGGTAACTTTTCAGTATCATGTGGCTGATAAATGTGTGGTTCGTTTCCAATTTTGGGTGATTTCAGGTGCCTCTTAGTATCATCCACAAAAATTTTTGCTAAATATCCCCATGAATGTATGTGTATAGCAACAGGGGGCAATTAGCTCCAGGTTTTCCTCAAGGTACTTACCAAATGGATCCTGAGATTCTGAGAAGTAGTGGATTTAAAAGTTGTCACCACCCAATGGATCAAGCGACATATTAGCAGTGTCATTGGCTTTTGGGCAATTGATGATATATTTTACATTTTTATTAAAAAAATTAAAACCAAAAACAACTGTTTCTCCCAAGTGGCCCCTTCTACTGATTGCTCCTTTTGTTTTATTTTTTGGAACCATTTCCATCCTGATTCTTAAAACTGGATTGGGAGCCAAAATTATGTCTTTTAAATTGCATGTTTGCCATAATGATGAACAAGCATGATAAACGAGCCTTAAATTTAGCGTTTTCAGCTTCTGTCATTACTTTCCCTTTTGTTTTATTTTGAGAAATTCTTGTAATTACAAAAAAGGGAAAATATTTTTTTTTTTGCATTTAATTGAAGCAACTTGATTAAGAGACCAGTTTCCCTTTATTGAGGCAACTTGTATTGACTTCTAGTTAAGAAGTGTAAATTGTTCATACTCAGCTTTTAAATACTGCCAGGTCTTTTGGAGTTTATTAAGTGGACCTGTAGAAATAATCTCTTCTCTAGGAAGTTTAGTCAGTGCTTCCCATAAAGTGAGCAGCCTCAGGAATAAGACTGGTGATGGTGTAAGTTCGCCCATAATCCTGGATCCGTACAGGTTGCAGAAACCATAGAATTTGGTCATGTTGGGCATGGATGGAGGAATGGGCCATCTCAGTTTGCCTCATTCATTAGCTGAACATTTATTATAGGCCTGGCTTTGAAAATGCAATCACTATGAGTAATTCCAGTTTCTTGTGAGACACTGACTGTCCCAAGTTCTTTGGATGCTGTGATGGTTAATATTGAGTGCCAACTTAATTGGATTGAAGGATGCAAAATATTGTTCCTGGGTGTTTCTGTGAGGGTGTTGCCAAAGGAGATTAACATTTGAGTCAGTGGACGGTGAAAGGCAGACTACTTTCAATCTGGGTGGGCATCAACTAATCAGCTGCCAGCATAAAACTAGGCATGGAAAGAACAGACTGGCTGAGTCTTCTGGCCTTCATCTTTGTCCCATGCTGGATGCTTCCTGGCCTTGAACATCAGACTCCAAGTTCTTTAGCTTTTGGACTGTTGGACTTACACCAGAGATTTGCCAGAAGCTCTGGGGCCTTCAGCCTTCAGACTGAAGGCTGCACTATCACCTTCGCTACTTTTGAGGTTCTGTAACTCAGACTGGCTTCCTGGCTTCTCAGCTTGCAGATGACCTGCTATGGGACTTTACCTTGTGATTATGTGAGTCAATTCTCCTAATAAACTCCCCTTCATATATTCTTCTATCATATTAGTTCTGTGTCTTTAGAGAACCTTGACTAATACACGTGTTAATTCATTGAATCCTCACAACATCCCCGTGAGGGTCACACAATTATGAACCCCTTTTCCAGCTGAGAAACCTGGAGCAGAGGTAGTGAGTGTAGCACTGGGATTCATGCCAAGGTGGTCTGGCCCCAGAGTGATCTTAGTCTGCTGCATGAGAGCGAGGGCTGTGAGCTCAGGAGCTCAGCATCAAGACAGACACAAGCAGAAGAAAGCAGACTGTTTCATTCAGTACTATGAGTAGAGAGAGCCAGGCAGGGGTCTACAGGAGTCTAGAGAAAGAACACCCAACCAGCTGGGGGATATTCAGAGAGCTGTTCCCAAAGAAGGAAAATCTTGGCTGGTTCTGAAATATCAATGGCGCTGACCATAGGGTAGGTGGAACCACAGCAGAGGGAACAATGTTAGACAGAGGAGTAGCCAGTGTGAAGGGACGGGAAAGCTTGGCCAATTCAAGAAACCACAAGTGATTTGGTGTTGCAGGAGGCAGAGTTCCATGTAGGATGTGAGAGGGGTAACTTGCTCCACTCATATATTTATTCAAAAGGCATCTACTGAATACTATGTGCCAGGCACTAGGCAGGGTGCTGAGGACAGAGAGATGAACACACAGGAAGGAAGGAGGGAAAGAAACAAGGAAGGGAGGAAAGAGACTCTGCTCCTATATTCATCTGAGGCAGACATTAAACACCTGAACAAGAAAATAAATACATAATTACAAATTGAGAGGAAGGCGGCAAAGGAAAAGCACTGATGCCAAGAGTGAGACCAGTAGGGGAGATCCTTCCTTGGGATGGGGACAAGAGGTGGGGGTGACAGGCAGGGAAGGCTCTTGGAGAAGGCGACATTTCCACAGGTCAAGCCACTTAGAGATGAGCAGGAATGCAACTTGAAAGAAGGCTGCAGAGATCAGTCAGACTAAACCACAAAGGACCTTTTCAGACATGTGCTGTCTTTAGAATTCATCCCCAAGGCCAGGTGAGCTGATTAGGAAGTGAGGACCTATTAAGCAGAGGAGTGAAGTGATCAGACTGCATTTGAGGAATAACTGTTGACTGGGAGCGGGGAAGCTGGATCCAAGCCCATAGCCTGTGTCCCCCGTAATTCTCCATGGGAACCTGGGCCATGGGAGACTTTTGCTTTGTTCATAAGGACCTGGCTGCCTGGCCATAGGCATCTAAATTCTACCACTGCTGACAGTGTGGGCTTCCATGTTTCCAGATGAAGACTGGAGGTACAGTCTTTTTAATTCCCAAACCCAACGTCAGAATAAATTCCTCTAAGCTCCTTGATGTCACTTCCCAACCTGACTTCAAGTTCTTTAACTGATGTCAGAATTACTTGCCATGATCTGTGGTCAGGCAAGCTACAACTTCTTAACTCAGAAAGAAAGAATAAGTATGGTGTTTTTCGTTTGTGAGTGTTTTTGTTGGCCAGGCCAGAAAATGAAGTCGTTGAGTCCCATTTACATGGCAGATAAAGACATTTCTGCATGAGGAACGAAGCACAGAGCTTTTCTTTATAAACTTTTCAAACTACATACAAGGTAAACACATATGTGCGCGCACACACACACACACACACACACACACACCCCTCATCCACTGTTTTTCCTTTCATCCTTGTCGGGCCATGAGAAATAGCAGATTTGGTGGGGAAAAGTCATGGTTCTATCCAGACATAACTTGGTGTGTCAGGTTCATCATGACCTTCCACAGACTGAAGAGCCCTCTTGTGCATGGAAGGTTAACCTCACTGTCTTCCATAACAATTTGTCAGAGCCTGTCAAAAGACTTGGAATTAAACTGCTCTTCTGCCTACTCAGATCTAAGGTGGTCTTACATAACCCAGGCAGGTACTAGATTCTGGGAAGCCCATTAAAAATGCAGAAATAGCTTGTGAGTCTATAATTAAATCATTAACAATCAGATTTCACAGATTTGGGGTCATAAGTAGCAGGTAAAAATAAGAGAGGCCAGGCTTCTTTTACTAAAGAGCCAGGCTCCAGTTACCACAGCTAAAATAGGCTTCACTCTGATTACATTTGCCTTAAAGAATCTTCCCTTCCAAAACAGTGACATGAAATGAGCAAGTGTGAAATCATCCCTGTTTTGGTTAGGCTGGCGGTCCCACCTACCTCTCTGAGTATGCCTTCTCTTTCTTTTCATTGGCTTTACTTTCTCCTCCTGTCTCCTATCTCCGGCTTCTGTCTCAGGGCCTCAGTGAATACACTTAGCCCTCAGTTCCTTATCCTTCCTCCAGAGGCTCCAAAATTATACCATTGATGGGAACTGTGTCCCTTGATGTCTGGTGCTATGCCCAGGAGAACAACTCTGTGACAGAGACTATTCTTATCCCTATTTGATAGATGAGGATATTGGGATTCAGATAACTGAGTCACCTGCCCAAGTCACCTGCCCAAGCACAATGAGTAAGTGGCATAGCAGAAATTTGAACCCACTCATGTTCAACATAAGCCAAAACTCCTACCACTAAGCTGTTCTTCCTTCCAGTTTGTATTCTAACAGCCAGTCCCGTATTGCTCATTGACTCCTGGACATCTCTATAAGGATGTCCCTAGGAGCATCTAAATCAACACACTCAAGGCTGACTAGACATCTTTCCCTAACATTTCTTTCCTGACTGGTCCAATTCGTCTCCATCCTCCAGGCTAGACAATCTGGAATCATCCAGATACTGGATCCTGGCTCTTTCTTCCTTTTTGGCAAATCTTGTGTCTGGTTTCCCTCCATTGCTCCCATGTTGCTCTAACTGATGCTCTCATCTCCTAGACCCACGGGCAATGGCAGCAGCCTCCTCTGGTGGCACAGCCTTCTAGCAGCAAAGTGGCAGGAAGGAGAATGGGTATTTCGGCAGAGGCCAGAATTTCAATCTCATTTCCGTCAGTTTCAAGTTAGGGTCTCTCGGCCAGGTTCTCATATCTGCAGGAAGGGGTAATCTCAGCAACCCCACAGGGAGGTTGTGAGAATTAGAAATAACATATGCTAAACATAGACTGAGATGCATGACCTTAATAAAGCTTCATGATATCAGTTCTTGAAAAACAGTGGTAGCTATTATTTTAACTAGTAGCTCTAGTCTCCCCCTACTCCAGTCAAGGCTCCTGGATGAACATCACCAAGGATTATTTTTATCCTGTCTGTTTCTCTGCTTAAAAACCTACCATGACTTCCTAGCTCCTGTCACATCAATCTAGAATCCCTCCTCCTGGTCTTCAGATGGTGTCTCTATCCTGTCTGCCCACCCGTTCCCACACTTTTATTTAGCATTCCCTTTCTGTTCCAGCTTCCTCTGGCCCAGAAAAGTGGACCCTGGGATGCCGGACTGTGGCTTGTGTGGGGAGTATGGGTGTGCAGGCTAATCCCTGAGGTAGAGCCAAATCACCTCCGGGAACTGCAGAGCTCCCGGCTAAGAATGTGAAGATGAATTGCACCCAGGCTGCACAACAGCATCACCAACCAAAGGGCTGGGAAGAAGCGGGATGCAGGGTGCAAGGAAGAGGGATGCAGAGTGGGAGCCAGGCATCAAGAGTCAGAATTCACAGGCAGCCGCAGGAGTGTTCTATCAGGTTCAGCCATGGGAAGAGGGAAAGTGGGAAGGGCACTGAGCTGGTCCTGACGATCTGACATTCTGGGTTGCAGGTCTTGCTTGCCTCTGTTATAAATGCCTTTGTGGGAGTGAACATTGTGCAGGCTTACTCTGTACCAGATGCTGAGCCAACAGAACCTACTGATAAAGCAGAGAGCGCCAGGTTGGGGACTGTGGCTCACACCTGTAATCCCAGCACTTTGGGAGGCTGAGGCAGGAGGATCACTTAAGGTCAGGAGTTCAAGACCAGTCTGGCCAACACGGTGAAATCCCGTCTCTACTAAAAATACAGAAAGTAGCCAGCTGTGGCGGTGGGTGCCTGTAATCTCAGTCACTCAGAAGGCTGAGACAGGAGAATCACTTGAACCCAGGAGGTGGAGGTTGCAGTGAGCTGAGATTGTACCACTGCACTCCAGACTGTGAGACTGGACTGAGACCCTAACTCCAAAAAAAAAGAGGAGAGCTCCAGCCACTGCTGAGGTCTGGGCCCCAGCTCTGCCACCTACTAGCTAAGTGGCCAGAGCAAGAAACAGCCCCATTGTGTCTCAGTCTCCTCACCCAGGAGATGCAAATGATAATAGCACCAGTAACAGCTTCCATTAGCATGTTGTTGTGAGGATGAAAGACTTGGATTAACCCAGGGTTTAGCACATAGTAAGTATTATGTAAGCAACAGGTATTGGTCATGGCTGTAGCATCAGCTGAGTGCTACGTATTACTGCTACACATATTGTCTCATTTAATCCACATGAAGATCCAAACAAATCTATTATCCATATGTTACAGATGAAAAAATCAAAACTACACAGAGGCTCAGGAGGTAAAGCAATTGACTGAAGGTAACACAGCTACGAAGAGAAGCACTATGGAGACAGTCCAACATTTCCCTTGCAGACCCTCCCAACTACGCACAATGACCCGTCCTTCAAAGTCCAGCTCATTGAGGAGTTGGAGGCATGGACTCAGAGGCCTGGCTGCCCGGGCTCAAATCTCATTTCCATCCATCTTCTCATTCATTTTTAGACCTTGGAAATGTCACTTGCCTCTTTGTGCCTAGTTCCTCCATCAGTAAAATCAGTAAAAAGTCACTATGAGGCAGAAGACAGCAGCATCTGCCTCCAATCGCTAAGGAGATTACATGAGTCAGCGCTTGTAGTCCATGGAGCAACACCTGGCACATGGTTGTGCTTTGAGGACCAGCCCAGCTGCCCTTGACCTCTCCCCTCTCCAAATGCACAGATCATCAATCATTGTTAGCTTCCCGCCTGCTACCCAAGCATCAATGCACACATTCATATTCCCTCCCCAGCAGGAGCTGAGCTGACTCAGGTACTCTCTGATTTTCCTCTCCAGCAGCTGGCCCACTTGGCTGCACACAGTAGGACCTGCAAACATACCAACTGCATTTCCATTGAGGTGTGTGCTCTCTTCAGAGGGATTCTTTTGCTGCCTATTTTGTTTTCCCTTCATTTTCTTTTTCTTTTTTTGAGGCATTTTTAGGAAGGACACAGCTACACATCTTCACAAAGCCTTTTTTCAAATCCTATAAAATTACTGGAGGTGGGAGATGAACGCCCTGTTCTGCTGAAATCTGGCAAACTGAAGGACACGGCAGCCTCCGCCCGCTTTATAAGAAGCAAAAACAATCACAGCCAAGTTTTGTCGAAATTGCGTACAGAGAGCGGCAAGCGAGAAACAGCCAGGGCTCAGGGGAGCTTTGTCTCTAGATGGCATCTCACGGGAACTCAGGAGACCAACAACGCATGGCTGAGTTTTCATAACGAACCCAGCTCTCCCAGCCCCTCAAGGTGGAGTTGGCCCCGAGAACCTGCACAGAACCCTTTCTGCTCTCTTTCAAGCAAAATACTATGACAGCATCTTTTCCAGATAAAAAGATGGGCCACCATTCACGATGAACAATCGCTATCTAAATGCATTGAAGCCCATGGGCAAACCCCCTACCATACCATTTACATGTTTCTATGGAACATTGTTTTTGCTGTACATCTGGCAACTTTGTTGCTTTAGACATTTGCCACATAATTTGTATCAAAGATTAGTGAGATGCTGTGAAAAGGGTCATGGCTAAGTAAGAGAAAAGCTTGCCTTTGTGGTGTCAATGGATTTCCACACTGGTATGAATTCACCAATATCCTGTTTGCTCTGAAACATGACTGACATGCTGGGTATTCGTTTTTAGGTTGCCATCTACCCTTAACTCACAGCTTCACAGATACTGAAGGGGAACTGGGAAGTTCATCCAGCCCAGGAATGGCAGATAGATTCTATCCTCAGAAACATCGCAAGATGATCAATTGATAGTAGGTTCCAGAAGCACTGCACTGAGAAGGACACTCAGGCTAAGCCAGGGGTTATTAGCAATATCTGCCATGAGCATGGTGACAGTAGAGTGGCACATGAGCCACTTACTTGCCACTGCAGGCTGTTTAACCTCTCTACTCTGTAGATAAAGAAGCTATATGATGCTCTCAAGATCACACAGACAGCACTGGCAGGAAGGTAACTCTCACATTGCCAGTCGTGCTGTCTCTGCTCCCAGCTGTGTGACCCACGCTCGCTCCACCACTGAACAAAATGAGTAGATCAAGCAGGGATATGGGTAATATGGCAGGTGGAGAAAAGGGATGTGAATTACGGGCTGTGAAAAATTGAGGAAGACCAAGCTCACAGGTAGGAGAGAAGGCTAGGCATGCCAAGCAGGGGCATGCCATCGTTAAGTCGTTGTTTGGCTGGAGTCCTGCTGTGTGTCTTGCCCTCCTTTTCTCATGAAGGTAGAGTTTCTGAGCTCCTGGTGAAGGAGTGAGTCAGTGGTAGCAAAAAGTCTCTGAATGGCACAGTCAGGAAGCCTGAATGGTAGTTTGTGACACTCATAAAGTATGTGTATGTGTGGGAGTGCAGGGATCAGCACGCATGTGCTTGTGGAAGGGAACAAGCACTGCTGCCTGACAAAGGAGAAGCACCATATGCAATCACACACACATATAATACAGATATACCATGTGTTTATGACCATAGTATATGTGTCATTACAGTATGTGTGACCTGTACATACATATACACCACGATACCATATCACCAGTACTATGTGGCATATACAGGTATGGTGTATGGCCTGTACATCATAGTACACATATACACATAATACCACACATACATAACACACTATATGTGCAATGATAACAGTCATGTGTATGACCTGTACATACATATATACATATACACACCATACACAACACGAGTATATGTGCATATTACTAGTATGTGTATGCCTGTACATACCGTATACACATATACACAGCACAGGTATATATACACACACACACACCACACACATACTATATATATATATATACTGAAGTCACCAAAAAGTCATTGGGAAACAAAAAACAGAAGGAGGCAGGAGTAGGTTGGGCAGCTTAGCTCTGAGATACCTGATGACCTGTTTAATGTGGATGTATTATGCATGATGTAACATATACACCAATACATATACAGGAACCATAATTACATGTACTATACATATACACTATACACACATACATATACTGAAGTCAGCTGAAGGTCACTGGGAAAACAAAACAAAACAACAGAAGGAGCATGAGTAGGGTTGGGCAGCTTACTTTGAATATCTCTGACATATTAAATGTGGGATGTATACATAGTGTGTAGTACATTATATTGCACATATACCCTATGTATGCTATGACATATACGACATAGGTATATGGTACACACATACATTACCCACCATATACGCAGTACAGCACCATGTACATACAAGCTATGGTATACGTTGCATGTAATGTATATGTGTACACATATGTACACATACACATACACCCATATAGGTGTACAGCACAATATGCAGCACCACATATAATTCTAGTGGGCCACTATTTCTTGCCTATCCACCATCAATTTCCTTTCCTCTGAAAACAGCTCCTTAATTTACTTTGAGGAGCTACATTTATTTCACTCTCAGTCCATGTGTTTTCAGGTGAATAGGGCTGACTCTGCCCTGGCTTCAGGAAAAGAAATGTGACCAAGACGTGGCCAACCAGAACATCACAACCCAATGGACACCATGTTTAGTTCAGGGGTAGGCACATGATCTAACCTACGAAATTGAATGTCAAGGTTTTGTTAGCATTATCTTGAAGAGATGCTTTCTCAGGCGACTTCAGACCACGAGAATGAGGGGAGTTCCTGAGACCTCCACCCTGAGAGGTAAGAAGACATGTGACTGTCTCAGTATATCTAATAAAAGGAAAATGGAGCCACAGGATGCATAGGGATTAAAGCTGATTTGGACACCAGTACATAGCCATTCCTGAAGGCAGAAATATCCCTTAAATAGTTCTATGAATTAATCCATGAACTATCCCTAAATTAGTTACATGAGTCAATTAACTCCCGCTGCCCCTCCCCCCTACATTTTTAGAGTTGGATTTCTGTCATTTGCAACAACAATAACAAAGAGAATCTTAGCCAACATAATAAAATAAAGACCCACTTTCCACATAAGACAGACAGAACCTAATGTCCTCCTTGAACCCAAGTTATCTCAAACAGATATGATACCTGCAAGGAGCCCTGGATGTCTCTCCCCCCGACAATCACGAGTTCTGCCATATCTTCTGCATGGGGAGTCCGTGCATGGACGAACAGAGTCTTGCCCACTGCAGTTATGTTTCTCAGGGCAACTAAGCCGCCATCGCTGTTCACCTTGAAGTATGGGCTTGAGACCTCATAGCGTAGCTTGTCATTTCCCTTACAGTCACTGAAGGTCACTGGGAAACAAAGAAAACAACAGAAGGATCATGAGTAGGTTGGGCAGCTTAGCTCTGAGATATTTCTGACCTGTTAAGTGTGAATTGCCACATAGTTCCCCACCCCAGAGTTCACAAACGCTACCCTTTATCCCACAGCAAGCCGCTTGTACCCAAGTGACTTTGTGCTGATGGAGTTCACTCAATCAAGACATGTTCTTGACGACCTCTCATGTTCCAGGCAGGTGCTAAGCTCTGAGAATGCACACTTGAGTGTGTTCTCAGTAGAGTGAAGAGTCAGATCTGGCAGAGTGACATTTGAGGGAAGTGATCTAATCTTGGCATGTGTGGGTGACTGAGCAGAACCACAGGGTGCTCAGGAGCATTGAGGAGAGCTGACAGAGACAATATTTGAGCTGGGTATTGAAGACAAGCAGGAGATGAGAAGGCTCTTAAGAATGTGGAAGACATTATAGGCTATTCAAAGGCACAAGGATGAGGGCTGAATAGCAAAAACAGCATTCAGGAATGAGAATTAATGATGTGCATATACATGTATACAGATATACACATATACATATACATGTTAATTTGGTATATACATACATGTAGCACCATATACATACACATGGTATGTGCATGTAATGTATACATGTACACATACCCATACACCATATATGTATATAGCACAATATGCAGCACCATATACAATTCTAGTGGGCCACCTTTTCTTGTTTATCCATCATCTATTTCCTTTCTTCTGAAAACAGCTCCTTAATTTACTTTGAGTAACTACATTTCTTTCACGCTTAGTCCATATGGAATAGTCCATATGTTTTTAGGCGAATAGAGGCAAACTTAAAATGGGGCAGGGATGGTGGGAATCTAGAATGGTGGGGATCTAGAAGGGAAGGGTGGAAATGAGGCTGAAAATGTCTTTGGGAGGCAAGTCAGGAAAAGTCAGTAAGTTAGGGTGCTTTCTGGTAGCCCTGGATGATTTGTTGTGTGGAGAGGGTCAAGATCAGGTATGTGCTCTGCTTCCAGGGGAAAGCAGTGCTTCTCAAGGATTGGAGTGCATCAGAATCACACATGGTGCTATTTTTGTTTGTTTGTTTTTTGACAGAGTCTTGCTTTGTCGTCCAGACTGGAGTGCAGTGGCACGATCTTGGCTGACTGCAGCCTCTGCCTCCAGGTTCCAGCGATTCTCCTGTCTCAGCCTCCTGGATAGCTGGGATTATAGGTGCATGCCACCATGCCTGGCTAATTTTTGTATTTTTAGTAGAGATGGCGGTTTCACCATGTTGGCCAGGCTGGTCTCGAACTCCTGACTTCAGGCCTCCCAAAGAACTGGGATTACAGGCCTAAGCCACTGTGCCCGGCCCACAGGATGCTTTTTTTTTTTTTTTTTTTTTTTTTTTTTTGGTTTTTGAGACGGAGTCTGGCTGTGTCGCCCAGGCTGGAGTGCAGTGGCGCGATCTCGGCTCACTGCAAGCTCCGCCTCCCGGGTTCATGCCATTCTCCCACCTCAGCCTCCGAGTAGCTGGGACTACAGGCGCCCGCCTCCACGCCCGGCTAATTTTTTGTATTTTAGTAGAGAAGGGGTTTCACCATGTTAGCCAAGATGGTCTCGATCTCCTGACCTCGTGATCCGCCCACCTCGGCCTCCCAAAGTGCTGGGATTACAGGCTTGAGCCACCGCACCCAGCTCACAGGCTGCTTTTTAAGAATCCAGAGGACCCAATACAAAGATTATAACTTGGCAGATCTGGGTTACACCAAGTGATTTAAAGAAGGGCAGGAAGAGAGCCCAAGAGAACCACTTCCAAGTTCAATGTAGTATCAAAGATGGCTGTCCAAAATGAAGGCAGTGGTGCTGATATGGAGAGTGGACAGATGTGAGCAAAGTTCCTGCCGTGGAATGGCTTAGTCATGTGTGGGAAGGAATGGGGAAGATGGGCCCTCTGCATGAACCACCTGGAGCACAGGGCATTGACACAAGCAGAGGCTGTGACAGCTGATCATGCTCCCCTCAATGGTGATTCTGCATGTGGTACACAATTCTATTATTATGGGTATCACAACTTATTATCTGTGCACGCATTTGCCTGTCTGCCTCGTGCTGTAAACCTTCAGGCCTCTTATGGGTAAGCAGAGGAGTGTACTACGTGCTTTTTGCTCTCTGCTGTACAGGCTCATTTGTTTAGTAAACCTTTAATCGAAGCATAATGTAGACACAGAAAAGTGCATAAATCAGAATATACAACCCAATGAATTTTTCCAAGGTAAGCACACCCAGCTGCCCAGCACCCAGACCGTAACATGACACATTACCAGTCCCCTCCCTTCCCGAGTAAAATTCCTACCCTCTTCCCCAGAGGCTACATTATTCTAGCTTCTAATACCATAGATTTGTTTTACCTGCATTTGCACGGCATCTAATGTGATCATACAGTGTACACTCCCCCTGTTTGGCTTCTTCATTCAACATTCCATTCCATGAGATTCATCATGTGACTGTGAGTCATGCTAGTTTATTCTAATCACTATAATAATAATCACTGATCACTGTATAGTATCCAGGTTACCATATTTATCTTAATCATCATATAGTATTCTATTATGTGGCTATATTGAGTCTATTTATCTATTCTACTGTTGATTGGTATCGGGACTATTTCCAGTGTGGGGCTCCAAATATTCTCGCTAGGAACTTTCTTGTATATATCTTTTGGTAACAATAGCTACATAGGTTCTAGCACACTGTTAAAGTCAAATATCTGAAAATCTAAGCTCATCTGCATAGGTCATAGCACACTGTGAAAGCCATATAAATATCCGAAAATCTAAACTGGTATTTCTACTCTGGGAAGATGATACTTAGGGTGATAATAATCATATTAACTGATAATAATAGTGGATAATTCAGACTGAGCACTTTCCACATTCAAGGATCGGTGCTACACATTTTGCACACATCATCTTAGTTAACCTCTACAAGGACAACAAATGAAGTACTATTTTGATCCCCTTCTCCTACAGTTTCTAGATAAGGAAACTGAGGCTCATAGAGGGCAAAATTGGTGCCCAATACACACAGGTTGTAAATGATCAGCCAGGATTTGAACCCTGGTCCACTTGCCTCTCACCACTGCACGTTTTCAATAAAGACAATACTCCATGGAGAATACAATCCTTCTGAAATCCTATCAAAACCTGAGTACAGCAGTTCCCCCATCTCCATGGCTTTGCTTTCTGCAATTCCAGATACCATGGTCAACCCAGGTCTGAAAATATTAAATGGGAAATTCCAGAAATATACAATTGATAAGTTTCAAATTGTGTGCCATTTTGATTATTGTTATAATTGTTCTATTATATCATTAGTTGTTGTTGTTAATATTTTACGGTTCCTAATTTGTAAATTAAACTTTAATATAGCTATGTATGTATAGGACAAATTACCATATATAGGGTTGGGTAGTATCCATGGACTAAGGTATCCACTGTGGGTCTTGGGACATCCTGTAAGGACAAGCAGGGACTACTGTAGAGAGCTGTGATTGCCCTTCTCTGTCCTGTTTTCATGTTCCTGCCCAATTCTGAAGATCTTTGCATGGTCTAGTGCCTCTTGGTCACTCTGCAAAGGTTCTAAGGCTTTCCGTGGCTAAGTCAGCTTTAGGGCCATCTTTGCATGGACACACAAGTGGACTCTGGGGAGCCTGCAGTTCTCAGATACTTGCTCACTTTCTCTACCCATGTTGGTAGCCAAGATTAATTGAACATGCTTAGTTTCAGTTTTTGGAAGTGAACTATGAGGGAGTGACACCAAGGCTGCTTTCATTGTTACCATCAATTAGTGTTCATCCACTGGAGGCAAATTACTCAAATGACAAGGCCTGATGGGAAATTACTGCTTCAATTGCCAGCATGAGGTTCTAGCCCTAACCCTTGAACAGGATCAAAGAAGACAGTCTCAGCTGGGGAGTGAACGGGTAGAGGAAAAGGCATACGAAAGTCTGTGGGGGTTCTAGATTCACAGCTAAGTTCCTTCTTCCTACCCTTTCTTCCTTCCATAAATATTTACTGAGAACCTACATAATGCTAGATGCTGAGGTTATAATGTTGAACAAAGACAGGCACAGTCCCTAGTTTGAAGTCTACTGTGGAAAACAGACATTAATTTAATACTCTTATAAGTAATTGGGGACCTATTACTTAGGCAGAGAAAACCACAACATAGGCAAAGGTCCTGTGGCTTCTACAGAACTGGAAGTAAGCCGGTAAGATTGGCACAGACAGCAAGTGAGAATGCAAGGAAGTTAGAATGGAGATAAGCTAAGCTCGGGCAATACGGGGTACTAAGGGCCACACAGCCCTGTTACTTGGAGGAAGCCTTGGATTCTCCCGTTGCAACTATAAGACTAGCTTTTCTCCACCTGAGTCTCATATAACTATGGATCTTCATTGCAAAACAATACTTAGCACTCAAGGTCCTCCATGACTAGGCTGTCCATCAGCCTCCCCTCTGCCTTTGTCTTCACTGCGTACCTCACACCTCACCCACTCTTGTGTCTCCCTACTCTACCATCCCACCATTTGTGTATAGTGCTCCCTCTCTGCAGAAGGCATTTCTCACCTTCTGCACCCTGTTAACTCGTGCTTATTCTTCAAGATTCAACTCAAGCAACTTCTTCAAACATTCTCTTTGTGTTCCCAGAATTTCCTGCACATAGAACCTTTTATATCATGTTATATCAGTGTGTCCATATTATGTATTTGTTTTTTGCACCAAAACCACAAGCAGAAATTGAGTCTTGTTCTTTCATTCATCTTTACATCTCCGGCAATGAACAGAATGTTTTTCCATATGGGAGGCCATCAGTAATAATTCCACTTTGCTCAGTTACTCTCCAGAGCAAAATGATGCTTTAGTAATGGTAGAGGATTGGCGGCGGTGGGGGGTGGGGGTGGGGGGCGGTCTCCCTTCTGTGCTGTGAGCAAGAGGCATCCGGTAAGCCTGTGAATTGGGATAAGAGGCCCCTAGTGACCTCTTGACTTCATTGAACCCAGCAATAGGGAGTGGAAGGAAATGAAGAACTCAGCCATGCTCTCCCCTTGGCCCCTAGACCCCATGGGCTTCCATTTAGAATGGCCCTCAGCCGCTGTGCTTAGCTTTGACCTAGCTCATTGGTGAAGTCAGACATGGTGCCTTATCTGTCCCCATAATGCCAGTAAAACTTGCATAGCCCCAGAGAATGGATGCAATCAGTGTGTGCATTTTGAATGAAGTGATGCTTGGACAGACAACAGTCATGGCATCTACTACTTATTGAGTGGTCCCTGAGAGCTAGGCTCTACGCAAAGGACTGTACACGCTATACCTCCTTTTAGCCTCATAGCAGTTCTACAGCAGGGTTGCTCAACTTTTGTTTTTTTCATTACTCCCCTTAGGACTCTTCTAAGAATTTTTTTCTAATTGCCACTATTCCTGTTAAATTTTAATATCACAGATATACTTATATCTGTTTAGGTACTACAAGTATATCTGTACTTTACATTTGTAAGTGCAATTTTTGTACCTCCACCTTCGAACCTATTTCACCCCCCTTGGGGGAAATATAGCCCCACTGAGAATGCACAGTCTATAATCTATAAGCATCATATTCAATTTTACAGGAGAAGAGACTGAGTCTCAGAGAGATTGACTGACTCATGGTCCCATATCCAGAAAGGTCTAGAGCAAGAACCTTCCCTGATCTGTTCAGTCTGCCTCTATAGCCCAAGCTCTGGGCACATCTGCTTGCTAGGAATAGATGGGCAACAGGAGAAAGGACAGTTGCCCCAACATGGCCCCCTTGGGCATCTCACAAACCCCTTTGGGGTCATCAGAGGTACCAAGTAAGGTCACACTGCAAGAACAAATGCAGTTTCATGACCTGGCACATCATAGGCACTCAATACTTTCTAGCACCCTTCCCGACTTTCTAAATGAAATAGCTAACGGTTGCATAATTGGGTCTTTGTACATTTTTGATACCACTTACCAACTCAGGAGCCGGTGCTTTAGGCCATGGTTCTTTCTCAAGACTGGCCATCTATGAAATGTTGAAGGAGCATTACAAAGAATAGCAATACCCGCCCCCTCTCTCTCCCAAGATTATGATACAATTGTGCTGAGTTGGGGTCTGTGTGCATTAGTATCTCTTAAAAGCTCCCCTGATGAATCTAATGCAGACAGAGCCAGGAACCAGGACCTAAAATAATAAATTGTTTGTCAAGTTGCCAGGTCTCCACATTTCCCAGTCATTCCTGGAAAAGAGTAGAGGTTGGGGACATGGCATGCCAGCAACTGTTATTTCTGTGCTCCAAGAAAGGTAAGTTTTAAGGGTAGGTTTTTAAGCCCTTTTCTAATCCTGACTTATGTGTAGGAGCCCTGTGACTTTGGGCAAACCACCTGATACTATTTGGCTGTCTCCCCACCCAAATCTCATCTCGAATTGTAGTTCCTGTGATCCCCATGCGTCACGGGAGAAAGCCAATGGGAGGTAATTTAATCACGGGGGTGGTTACCTCCATGCTATTCTTGTGATAGTGAATTCTCACGAGATCTGATGGTTTTATAAAGGGCATTCTCCCACTTCATTCTGCACTTCTCCTTGCTGCTGCCATGTGAAGAAGGATGTGTTTGCTTCCCTTGCTGCCAAGATGGTAAATTTCCTGAGGCCTCCCCAGCCATGCTGAAATGTGAGTCAATTACACCTCTTTTCTTTATAAATTACCCTGGCCCAAGTATGTCTTTATTAGCAGCATGAGAATGGCCTAATACACCACCCATATTCTTCACTCCTCAATGTCTTTATCTGTAGAGTGGGCATCCCCCTGAAAGGTATATAATCCTTATGGCATGTGTAAACAAGATAATGCATGCCTACATGCAGGAAGCACTTAGGACAGAGCTTGGTGCTCCATGAATGAGAATGATCACCTTGATTACCATAATTCTGGGCACTAAGGAAGCTACCTTTTCCTTTTCCTACACAGCTTCCTTCTTCCAGCTGGTTTTGCTACCTCCTCCTCTGTCATTCCTTCTAGCCAGGTACCTTGCCAGTCTCAGGCTGTTGTCATGGAAATGGTTACTACAGGCATCACTGCTAGGGTTAAAGGGGTGGGGCTGATGGTTCTGATTCAGGCATGCCCATGGTTGAATCCCTTCACTTGTTCTGGTGAAGTCCTACGGACTTCATGTGAACCGTTGTGAAGGAAAAATGATATTAAAGGAGTGAAATTACAGTGTCCTGCTCAAAACAGAATCAACAAAGTTGTGTTCTATATTCTCCAAACAGATTGTTGGCGAAGACAACTTCATACAAATGTAAGGGATGAGTTTTCCTAAAGTAATGATACTATGCTGTGAGCTTTACACTCATGATTGCAATAAATCCTCATGTCGTCTTCTTCACATCATCAATTTGAGGGAGGAGCTTTTGTTGCTCTGTGGAAACTGAGACTTAGTGAGGTTGCATGACTTAACCAAGGCTATGAAGAAATTATGTGAACTGAGGTCAAATCCAAACTCAGGAGTGTGGTTTCTGGTTCTAGAGCCCACACTCCTGAGTGCTATGCCAGTCTTTCTAGCTGAATGTGTTCTTTCCTTTAGCCATTCAGCTTCCAGACTCACAATTTCACTGCCACCTCTCATACCACATCAATTATGTATTTAGTATTTTTTTAACTGACACTTGAAATTATAAAATTATTTGAAGGTAATCTTTATAATACATGTTGAATATGCCAGGTATGTTTTCAAATAAATATTAAATCTAAAGAGCCAAATTCAAAAGAAGTAAGTTTGTCTTTGTATCTACTAAAACCTCCACAGTGACGTTTGTTGCACCCTCTAGAAATGCTGGCCCCGGTACTGCATTCCTCTCCGCCCAACCTCAGTTAAACAAATTCATGCCTGGATCCACCCTACTTAGGTTTATAATCCAGCAGGGCTCTGATATCCAAGCATCTGATAAGAAGTAATATATTTAATATAAATAATGAAGTCTTGATAAAAACAGAAATCCTAGAAAGGGCAAAATCTAAATTGCTCCTTTTGCCACGGCTTTGGCAATATCTAAAGGACAGCTCTGACAAATAGGAAGACATTGACTCAAAAGAGAAACAAGCCACAACATTTTCTTTTATGTTTTCTTCTTTCTCCTGGAGAAAACAGACTCTACATTCTCACCAATTATGATCTTACCCTAAATTTACTATTAAAAGGTGCATCTGATGACGTCAGCCCTGCATCGTTGTTTGATGTTATTGACTTTGTTGATGCCACCAAAGTGTCAGTGATTCTCAAACTTTTAAGTAGATATCAAGACCATATGTGTCTTGAGCACAGAGTTCAAAGACATATTTAAGGATAAAACTGAATAGTTTATGTCCACTTAAAAATTGCTTGTTTCCATAGAGACAGCTTCCTAGGTGGCTCAGAATGACACCATGTGGATAACTGAAAGATGTGACTAAACAATTAAACTTGTGAACAAATACTCAAAATCTCTATCTGAAGGGGGAAATGAACTATCTGTACTCTTCTGAACCTATGAATGGCTTCCCTACATAGTTTATCATGGATTTGAAATAACTTCTGGAAAGCAAAAAATATACACATATAAGATACTGTACATGGGGATTTATTGGAATAAATTGCATGACATCATTCTTTGAGATAATCTTTGAACACTCTGGGAGAGGAGAGGGGGAAGTGAAAACGCTCCACCTGGGGAAACTGCAAATTAGACAAAAGGCACCACTCAGAGTTTCAATTATGCTTTCAGCGCTTTTCCACTCAAAATGTCCCCTGGGCTTAATGCAAATGTCACAAAAAGACAAACTTCAGCTGGGAGACAAAACCACAATTGAAACGGGAAGTTTGACATGTGAATTAAGGGGCTTAATCTTCCCAACCTTGATTTTATGCTTTTCCATTTCTTCCTTTTGAAGGTGGTTCTTGGGGATGAAAATCCAAAAGGCATAGATTTCTTACCATCTAAAAATGGATAAGGGAGCAAATTAAGCTATGTTATGATCCCAGAAAAAAGGAAATGCAGATGGATTTAAACTTATCTGCCAAATATAGAATAGGCCTGCTCGCAGAGCTAGGTATGAACTAATATATGAATTTTGTGCTATTCTTGTAAGTGTGCTTGGGCCAATCTATGATTTATACACTCACATCTTATATGGGTAAATTGTCCTACGTTTACATGCATTTGTAGAGGCTTTGCAAATTGGTCTGCACATAAGTTGTGGGGCCCTTTCAGAGTTGATGGTCAGATTCCACTTGTACGTGTGTGCAAGGATGCATATGAATCAGAATTACAGGCTCTGAATCAGTCATCCTGGAAGTTGTAGCCCTCCCACAGACAGATATGCACAGATCCACTTCCAGGATCTTTATATGCACACACAGAAGAGAAGGACTTTCAGTGATGTGCTAGTCATAGAAAAAGTTTTGAGTTGTAGCATTTGCTGATTTCTGTGGTTTAAATGCTCTACACATTGTTTATTTCAAGGTACCAATGTACCTTCAATTGGCTTGCAACTTTTCTAACATTTTTACCGGCTCTCAGAAGTACCTATACTAGCTGTCTCCAGCACATGACAGAGACTAGGCACTGCTCCAGTACAGCACAATGTAGATTGTCTGTTCTGCCTGAGATGAAGAGACTCAGCTATCCTGGTATTCCTTGCCTACTTAGAAAAACAGAATTCTGGCTGGGCGCGGTGGCTCAAGCCTATAATCCCAGCACTTTGGGAGGCTGAGACGGGCGGATCACGAGGTCAGGAGATCGAGACCATCCTGGCTAACACGGTGAAACCCCACCTCTACTAAAAATACAAAAAAATTAGCCGGGCGACGTGGCGGGCGCCTGTAGTCCCAGCTACTTGGGAGGCTGAGGCAGGAGAATGGTGTGAACCCAGGAGGCCCAGCTTGCAGTGAGCCGAGATCGCGCCACCGCACTCCAGCCTGGGCGTCTGAGCAAGACTCCGTCTCAAAAAAAAACAAACAACAACAACAACAAAAAAAAACAGAATTCAATTCTTCCTCAGCATGAAGGGCCTGCATATTGGTTAATCTGCAAAGTCTTTGCTGGGGCATGGCAAACAACGTCTTTCTGACAACTAAACTATCATTTAATTCAGAAACATCAGACAGACTCCAGGATACAGACCATCACTTAATTATTTTTCATACCCCTCAGTATGCCACTGGCATCCAGAGGCACCAGCTTCCTTTTAAAGCACTCACAGGGTTTAGTCCGGAGACTCTTTGGACTGGTCCAAATGAAAGGAACAGGAAGCATTTCCTTTGATTTTCCTGAACACTCTCATTTCTCCAGCATTCTAGTCACTCAAGCCTTCATTAACATACATCCAATTCCGCCTAGGGCCAGATTCATGAGTGAATCAGTCAGCACACCCGACAGCCTTGATTCTTTTTACTCTTCTGGTTCCTGAACATGCGTATTGGGCTTCTGTGTTCCATGTTTGGCCTAGAGTCAGCAGTGACATGGCAGAGCTTCTATAAGGTTCTGAGAGTGTTCTAACCATGACTGATTAACCCAGGAGTGAATTTCGCCTCCAAAGGCTTTATAGAATTTGATAAGTGCAGAACAAACAAAAAACAGTCTTAATTTCATTCCATGCATCAGTTCCAACTTTGATAAAATGGAGTTTCAATTCTATCGTGTCAGCAGAAGATATCGTAATGAATGATACAGTCAAACGATCTTCAGCAGAAACCTATTTTTGCCATGTAACCCTTAAGGGCTTCCTCTTGGAAAAAGACAGAGGTCACGTCTGCTTTCAGGGGATTTTCTCCACCTACCATTAAAACTGAGCTGTTAGCTTTGAATCCAGTTTCTTTTTTTTTTTTTGTCAGTCTTACGTTTTCCTCTTGCCATGGATTCCTTAAAACGTGGCAGGTTGTTTCCTGATAGAATGCTATGCGTCATCTATCCCACGGTGGTTATAATCACTACGAATTTGTATTTCCAGTTGGAATTACTTTAAATATAGCATAGTGCCTGACACAGTACGTACTCAACCCTGTTTGTTGAATGAATAAATAGCAGAAATGCAACTTGGCAGCTAAGCAGATTTGAAACTCCCCAAACAAAACTAAGAATGATGGCACAAACTGAAGTGAAGATTTGGGTAAGCTGATTTGAAAATCACCCGTTCAGCAAAACAAAAATCATGGATTCAGCAACTTTGAGAATCACCAAGTCTCGGATTTACAGAGATCCCTTCTTGGTATTTTATTTTCATGACTGTCACACATCTCTGACAAGGCTCTTAGTTTTTAATGCTTATAGAAATTATGTGTATACGTCTCTCTCTTAATGAGCATCTCTAGGGCAAATTAATGTGAAGAGAGATTTACTCCACTCTAACTTTAAGAGTGTTTGGCCTTGCAGTTGGCGTTGTCTAGGGACATGTGGTAAAATGTCCTGGCTAACCCTAAATTGGGATTCAGAGCCTGATTGTGTTCTGATGCCTTGACCGTCTTGTGATGCCCCAGTTACCTCTCCATTGCAAGAGCAGATGCACCTGGGGAGGAAGGGGGACTCTGAAGAGGACTACTTCTGCATGAGCACCTAGAGAGAGAGGCAGAAGCAGAAGAAAGAGAGGAACACAGTACTGGTTTCCTAGTCCAGCCCCATGGATCCACAGTCCAGAGAAAAGAAAGCTACATACACAACGCAAAGATTCACAAATCACAGACAACTTAGGTATTTTCAACCACTGTTATTTTGCTTCCTAAGAGCAAACTGTTATGCTGAGCAGCAGTGTGGCCCCATTTTTGAGTGGAGTACAGCTGGGCTTTGTTCTGTAGAACAAAGTAGAGAGAAGAGAGGTAGAGAGAAGACTAGAGCAGTCATAGGTTCTGTTGTCACCTTAAGGGGTGCATGGCTTTGGGGATGCTGGAGATGGACTTTGCCCACAGAAGGCAGTGGGGAGGCCCTTCCTCCAAGAGTTTCCCTGGAATGTTAATCATTACAGAGGCTAGAAGGAGAGGACATGGAAGAAGAATTTGTGAATTCATGTGAGAGTTGCCCTGAGGTCTTCCAGAAATAACCAGAATGAAAGGCCAGGAAGGAGAGTACGTTGAGGTCCTACAGCTATGCAGGTGTGGGGCTATAAGCCAGAACAATGCAAATATTCATATTTGCATGACCTCATATTTGTCCAAATACGGTCATATGCCTCATGACCTCATATTTGTCCAAATATGGTCATATGCCACATAGCGATGTTTTGGTCAACAGAGGAACACATATATGATAGCAACCCCGTAAGATGATAACAGAGCTGAAAAAGTCCTATTGCCTAGTGACGTAGCTGTCATAATATTGGAGTATAGTGCATTACTCATGTGTTTGTAGTGATGCTGGTGTAAACAAACCTACTGTACTTCCGGTCATAAAAGTCAAGCTCATACAATTATGTGCCATACATAATATTTGATAATGATAATAAACAACTATACTACTGGTTTATATATTAACTGTACTATTGTTTTATTATTTTATTTTATTTTATTTATTTAAGTTTTTTTAGAGTGTATGTCTCCTTCTACCCATTAAGAAAAGGTTTACTGGCCAGGCATGGTGGCTCATGCCTGTAATCCCAGCACTTTGGGAGGCCCAGGTAGGCAGATCACTTGAGCCCAGGAGTTTGAGACCATACTTGGCAACATGGCAAGACCCCATATCTACAAAACACACAAAAATTAGCTGGGTAGGGTGGCTGGTGCCTGTGGTCCCAGCTAACTGGGAGGCTGGGGCAGGAGGATCACTTGAGCCCAGGAGGCAGAGGTTGAAGTGAGCTGAGATCGTGCCACTGCATTCTATGCTGGGTGACAGAGCGAGACCCTGTCTCAAAAAAAAAGGAAAGAAAAAAAAGTTAACTGTAAAATAGCCTCAGGCAGGTCCTTCAGGAGGTATCCAGAAGAAGGCATTGATATCACAGGAGATGACAGCTTCATGCATGTTATAACCCCTAAAGACCTTTCAGTGGGACAAAATATGGAGGTAGAAGACAGTGATATTCATGATCCTGACCCTGAGTAGGCCTAGGCAAATGTATGTGTTCGTGTCTTAGCTTTTAACAAAGAAGTTCAACCAGTGTAAAAGAGAAAACATTTAAAAATAGAAAAGCTTATAAAATAAGGATATAAAGAAAATATTTTCTATAGCTGTACACTGTTTGTGTTATAAGCTAAGCATTAACACAATAGTCAAAATGATAAAAAATTAAAAGTTTATAAAGTAAAAG
Source organism: Rhinopithecus bieti (assembly GCF_001698545.2). Taxonomy (NCBI): domain Eukaryota; kingdom Metazoa; phylum Chordata; class Mammalia; order Primates; family Cercopithecidae; genus Rhinopithecus; species Rhinopithecus bieti. The sequence goes on from NW_016803937.1 coordinate 6,475,216, forward strand.
TTACAGTAAGCTAAAGTTAATATATGATTGAAGAAAGAAACCTTTTTTATAAACTTAGTATAGCCTAAGTGTACAGTGTTTATGAAGTCTATAGTAGTGTACAGTAATGTCCTAGGCCTTCATATTCACTCACCACTCACTCACTGACCCACTCAGAGCATCTTCCAATCCTGCCATCTCCATTCGTAGTAAGTGCCCTATACAGGTGTGCCAATTTTATCTTTTATACTATACTTTTATTGTACCTTTTCTGTGTTTAGATATGTTTAGATACACAGACACTTGCCATTGTGTTACAATTGCCTATAGCATTCAGTACAGCACCATGACATACAGGTTAGTAGCTAAGGAGCCATAGGTTACAACACATCACCTAGGTGTGTAATAGACTATACCTTCTAGGTTTCTGTAAGTCTACTCTGTGATGTTCAAACAATGATTAAATTACCCGATGGTGCATTCTCAGAGCATATCACTATGGTTAAACAATGCATGACTGTACTGGAGGGGCCTAAAGCAATTCAGGTTACCATTTGGAAGGTCTAGTTCCTTCTGGATGAAATAATGTGCTTGTCACTGGATACTTTCAAGTGGAACTTAGACGACTTCATCAGGAATATTGTGGAAGCAGTTCCAGCATTGAATGATGTCTCTTACAATTGGGAAATTCTGTTATTCTAAAGCTCAATATATTCATCCATTAACCCATTAAAAACATCATTTGTTCACTTACAATGTACAAGACAGTAGGCAGTAAGGGATAAACATCAACTAAAGATGAATGTGGCATAGCATCTATCTTCATGAGACTCAGAGTCTAGAAGCTTAGACCCCATAATTACTGACAGGGCTGTCACGTTGAAGGGTCAGTGTTCCATTTCACTTCAATCTTCATAATCCGGTATTTCAAGCATTTTACAGAAGGCAAAATGAGATAAGCTGGGAGACACAGAGCCACCCATAGTGCAAAGGTTTACTCATAGAACTGGGGTTTGAGCTCAGGTTCACCATACTCCAAAGGCCAGGCTTTTCACTGCCCCATCCTGTTTCTTCTAATTATTGTGTTTTAAAAAATCCAAAATTACTGAGTGAAAAGAAGAGATTTTTTTCACATAAAATTTACCAAACTGTTTTTTGCTGGGCTTGTTTCCCAACCTACCTGATCCACAAAAATGGATAAATTGACCACTGCATATCAAAACTTTGTAAAACATTAAGCTTTGGTTTATGACCCAGCTAAGGTTGCTAGCAGGACATCATTTATGCGAGTTCTGCACTCGTCCAGCTGGTATAAATGGCTGTGACATCAAAGCGTGTTGGTTCATATGAACACGCCTTGGGGATTACATGAATTGTTTCCCTATATATTCAAGTCACTCTACAAAACGCTAATAATGCTAACAGTACAAAGCCCTAATAGCATTTCATGTTTGACATCTATCATATATAATACCTACCACTTATGAAGCATTTTCTATATGTCAGTCACTGGACTAAATACCTGATAAACATTATTTCTTTCAATTCTCCAACAGTATCATGAAGGTAGGGAAGAAAATCTGAAGCTCAGAGAGATTAAGAAAATTTTTTAAGGTCACATATCTGTAAGTAGGAAAACTGGATTGCTTTTTACAACTAATCTAGAATCCAGTTCCAGGTCCTTGAGAAAGGGAGTGGATTCCTTCAAATGATGGGATCTAAAGTCAATGTTCGAAGTTATTCTACAGCCTAGCAGCACAGGACTTAACGGGGAGTCAAACAGTCTGTGTCTAGAGCTAAAAAGGTGTCAAAATGGAATTGAGTAGAATCCTGAAGTCAGTAATTAAATCCATCAGCAGAAATCCAGACAGCAGATGCCAGAAGACCCTATGGGTCAAAGCTTAGGAAACACTCAAGCTCTGATGAGGGTCAAGGAAAATGAATGAATGGGGCCCAGGCAAATCCTTATGCACCCACCAAAGATAGTCAAGAACACCTAAATGTAGTCAAGAGCTGTTACTAGTATACTTTCTTTAATGGCTGGGGAAACATAAGTTTGAAATTTGCTATCATTGATCTGTCTATAACTTTTATCAAAGAACTCTTGAGATTTGAAGTTCCTGTGGATCAACACCTGCTATTCCACTACAAAGTCATCACACACCCCTAGATCGCATCAAGTAAAACACCACGGAGGAGAAAAGAATAGCACAGAAGTTTGATCCATGGACTTCAGAATGTCAAATTTGGTTTTCATAAATGTCATAAATGATGGGTAGCTAGTATGTGGATGAGCATCCTTTGTACAAAAAAAAATCCAGAAGCATTTTAAACACTCCATCCTTCACTCCTTGTGGATATCTAAAATGCTTCTAAGCAGAGATGGCCTTGTGCTACCTGGATTCCAGAACAGGGTCTAGAAATGTTTCTAGATGGCAGGGTAGTGTTTAGGGGCTCAAGAACATCATCTAAGGCAACAATGGGTCTCCTTCCTAAAGGGAATGTACAAGGCTTTGACAAGGTTGGTGGCTTGATAATAACCAGCAGGGATGCCAATCAAACTGCAACAGACTGCAGAAGGCCAACTTCTACACCTTGAAAATTTTCTCCTGACCTAATCTGCCCTTTGGTAATCTGGAAGATCCTTGAGGGCAAGAGCTCCCTACAGTTTTATCTCCATATCTCTGGCTAGGCTTGGCGCTAGCCCTAGAACAGAGTTGGCAATAAAAAAATGTTAGCGGACTCTTTTCGGTTGTAACCAATTAATTCATTTACCTCCTCCCTAATTACAGTGTGTGAGATACTCATCAGCTCTGATTACAAATTGCTTCTGTCTAGTTGACAAGACTTTATCAGGAAATTAAAAGACAATGATTTGGCTTACAATACATGAAGCACAATTAATTCTTGTGTGCATATGTGGGTTTTCTGGTGTAAGCAAGAAAATAATCAGCCCTGTAGGTCATGCCTATTCATCCTCCAGTGGCCAAGTGATTTTTATTATATCCCTTATGCCATATGGCATCATCTCTAGCTCCAGTCTCACGGGAATGAAGGAGGATGCCTGCCAAGAGTGTCTTGTCACTTGTTAAAGGTATCTCATTTTTCTGTGATTTCTCCACTCGACAACAATAGCCCTCACATATTTCCTTAAGAAGTAAAAGCCAGTGCAGCAGAAGGCTTTTGTGCTGCTTTCCATCCTACTTGAATTATCATGGGAAGTGCACAAGCCAAATGTAAATCATAGCTTTCCATCAAAAGTGGCAACTTTCGCAATTGAAGAATTCTTACATGGGATCTCAAGTACATTACTGTGAATATAGACAGCCCCATGTGTTTGGAAATGTTCTTTTTGCACATACCCACGGCAAGTCTAAGGTTCCTGAGATTTATTGCTCGTGCTTCTTTA